>NC_081428.1:44433464-44504472 GCF_949786415.1 Peromyscus eremicus | reverse complement strand
TGCGCTGACGATGTCAGCCATTTGGCTGAGGAGTTCCATTTGTCCCGATTTAATGTCTTGCAGCGTGGCCGTTAGATTCATTTCTTCATCCAAACTGAGAGCATCCTGGTCACAGTCATAAGAAGCCACGGTTGGGTAGCTAGTTGAGTATGAGTGCTGGGTCTTACATTTCTGGTAAACATTTTTAAGCGATCGCCTGATCTTGTGGAGATTCGAAACCCACACACGCCCAGCAGCAGCTCTTACTCTTTTGGTGTGAAATCGGTACATTTTCTTTTTCTTTCACTGAGATACAAGACACAAAGCAAAGGGAAGCATGGCAGGAGTCAAGGGAAGAAACAGTTCTTTTGTGTGTGTGTGGGATGGCCTTTCTCTTCCTATTCGCTGGAGCTCTTTCCCGGTCACATCATTGAATATATTCCATGGAGAACGTCAGAGGCAGCAATGGGCAGGGTTAGGTGGTTTAACCTCTTCTAAGGCAGCCTAACTGCAGAGCTCTGTGAATTCACAGCCCATGGCATGTGATCCTTCCAGTGGTCCTCAGGGGATGCTGATGTCACAATGGCCACTGGCCTAGAACGCAGGTGAGCGTAGCACAGCAGGTTATCAACATTTTTTTTGTCACGGGATGGATTTTTTTCTCACTTGTAAAAATGATAGAGGACTACAGAGCTTTTGTTTAGGTGAGTTACACTTACTTTCATTCCATATTATAAATCAACAAAAGAAGTCTTAAGGTCTTCCTTCGTTTAAAAACTCACTACATGTAATATAAATTACATAATTATATATTTTTTTCCTTTTTAAGACAGGGTCTCATGTGTCCCAGTCTGGTCTCATACTGTGTAGCTGAGGATGACTTGACCTTCTGATCTTCCTGCTGCCACCTGCCAAGTGCTAGTCACGTTGGTAGCGCCTACCTAATTTACGTGATACTGGGAATCAAACCCAGGCCTCTGGGAATTTGAAACAAACATCTGACCGCCTTATCCCTAATTCTACTGCGGGCCTGACATGGTGGCATGCACTCAGGAGGCAGAGGCAGGAGGATCTCTGTGAGTTTGTGGCAAGCCTACAATCTACATATCGTGTTCCGGGACAGCCAGGACTAAACAACCTCCTACCCACCCACAAAAGTGAACCAAAACAAATTAATGAAATAAAATTCCCAGATTAACAGAAGACATTTACATTCTTATACATGTGTTTCTACATTTGTGAGATGTGTTTTGGTTGAAATGTAGGGAGAAAGTGTGGCCTTGTAGGGATCTGTCGTTTGAAGAAAATTTTAAGTCTTTTTAGATAATTGGCAGTATGATTCTTGCTTATCCCACTAAGACTGGACAAATGGCAACTGTTTAAGAAGTTGTTCACCATGTATGATCTTTGACCACATCAATGAATTTCATATTACATTAAAATTCATTGGCTTCTCTTTGGTCTTCAGTGGATGGCTGATAACCAGCATAGGTCATGGGGAAAGCAGTTAATTGAGTTGTGCAGATCTTACAGGTATTGACTGGTTTTATTATACAATATCAAAATGTCTTGGGCTGGGTAGATGTCTTAGTGGATAAGAGTGCTTTCTGTGTAAGTCTTGAGGACAACCATGGGAACCTGAGTTCGATTCCCCAGCACCCATGTCAAAAAGCCAGACGTGATCGTGTGGTAACTCCAGGTTGAAGGAACAGAGAGACAGGTAGACCCTGAGAGCTTGGTAGCCAACCAGCCTAGCCTAAACATGGAAATTTCAGCACAGTGAGAGACCCTGTCTCCACGGAATAAACAGAGAGTTATAGAGGATAAAGGAGACAGTGTCTTCCTTTTGCTTCTGCTTATGTGCATGTACTCCTCTCTCTTGTGTTCACACATGTAACAAACACACACACACACACACACACACACACACACACACACACACACACACACGTTCATTAATGCCACTCCCAGTTTCACTAAGAAAGCCCTTTAGGATTGTGAAATATTGTGGTCAATGCAAATCTTCCCAAATTGTAGTTTTAGCTTAAAAGCTTAAAACTTAGCAAGTTTGCTCTTTTCTTTGAAGCAGTAGGTTTCTCATATCCCTTTTTAGTAAAAACGGATTACCAAATGCCCCGAACTATGGATACCATAATTTGTTGCCAGTCATATGTTCAGATATAAATGGCATTTCCTGAGAAAAAAGGGGCTAGTTTGGTCTGTAACTCAGAATTTTCTCTAGACAATCGTCAGACTTTGGGAAGCAGCGGAACACTTCATCTTTACTTCCACATTGTGCACAATATAAAGGGTTGAGAGTTAATAAGTTCTTTTTTTTAACTGCTTCATCAAGAACATTTTTTGAGTGAAATTGTGTCGTCCCCCCCCCCCCCCCCCGCCCCCGCCCCGCCTTTACTTGGGTGGTGGTGCAGAATACAATCTCTATTTGTCCTTTCTTTTTTTTTTTTTTTTTTTTTGTGGTTTTTCAAGACAGGGTTTCTCTGTGTAGCTTTGCGCCTTTCCTGGAACTCCCTTTGGAGACCAGGCTGGCCTTGAACTCACAGAGATCCGCCTGGCTCTGCCTTCCGAGTGCTGGGATTAAAGGCGTGCGCCACCACCGCCCGGCTATTGGTCCTTTCTGATTTTACAGCCTTGGTATGTCCTGAGGGACAACCCGCTTAATTCACCACTGCATTTGCAATGCATTTTCAGAATGCAAGTCACAAAGGCGAGTGGTGCCTTGGTGTTATTTTAAAACATCTCTACTCTCAAGGTTCACCATCTGCCACACTTGGAGAACTGTTACCACTGAGGGTAAAAGCAGTCTTGGAAACCTGAATCTTTCAGAATACTAAATAATATTTTGTCCATCTGATTTATGGAGGTAAAATTTTTATTCTTTGAACATATAAGACTTGAACATTTTTGGAATCAAAATGACGTGTTATCCAATACCTCTATGTCTCTCAAGAAGCAATCCTATTTGAGGGGATTAAAAATAGTAATGTCATTTACAACCTGCTCTAAAATCACTATTTCTCCTATTTGTGCCAAATTTCAGGGTCGGTCTTGGCACAGGTTTTGGTATAAATTCCGAACTTAGCCAAAAGTGATTTAAGAATTTTGGCTCACTGACTGTACCTGGGGTTTTGCCTCATTCTCTGTTTCTGAATTGCTGCTTGGCTCTTTCTGAAATGGCTAGTCACCTTTCCAGACTCTTGCTGGGAAAATAAAATGTCCTCCAGTGAACAGGCTATGATGGGCATGGGGACTGAAGCCAGAAAGATTAGGGTCAGAATGGTCCTATTTACTTTGGCCAAAACCATTCTATCCATCAGCTTCTACAGGAGCAGTGCAGGACCAGTGAAGATTTCTTGGGCCAATACAAACATCTGAGACCAGAGAGGAAAACAAACAATGGACTCCGAATACTAAATGAAAGCTGAAATACCAAAGCAATAAATGCCTAATTAGATGTCTCTGAATTATAATATATTATCAAATTCATTAATTGTCAAATTTAATATTATTAATATTGAATATGTTTGGAGGAGGTTTGTAGATAATGCACTTATACATTTCAGGAATTCTCAAATTAGAGTGATTGCTTGTAGCAATTATTCCTCCAAGTATCAGCCAAGACTCACTCGGTGTCTCTCAGACACAGAACACGTATTACTTGTTTCTGTCACAAAACACTCGACAAAATGGACTTAAGGCGGGATTATTTTGGTTCAGAGTTTGATGGTCAGATCACCATGGTGGGGAAGGAAGGCATGGCCACAGATGCATGAGGCAGTTGGCCACATTGCATCAGTGCTTAGAAAGCAGAGAGATAAAAGCCATTCTATCCATCAGCTTCCACAGGAGCAGTGCAGGACCAGTGAAGATTTCTTGGGCCAATACAAATATCTGAGACCAGAGAGGAAAACAAACAATGGACTCCGAATACTAAATGAAAGCTGAAATACCAAAGCAATAAATGCTTAATTAGATGTCTCTGAATTATAATATATTATCAAATCAGAAAGCTTAGCTGGCTTTCTGCTTTTTATTCCATACAGAGCTGCAGCCCAAAGGATGGTCCCACACACATTTAAAGTGAGTTTTCCCACTTCCAGCATTCCAATCTAGAAACTTCCAGACATGCCTGAAGGGTTGTGTCCTAGGTGAGTCTAGATCTATCAACCTGACAATTCCAATCATAGCATATGGTTACAAATATTACCTATTTATGTAAAGTTCAGAGAAGTTAGGATACTTCCTCATGGTGATACAGCAAAAAAAAGGGCAGTCAGACTTCACATCTTTGCATTCCAGTTCTGGAGATCATGTGTTTGATCTCTACTGCCACACAGTCATGATAAAAACATACATATTTGACACAACTTAGGAGAAGACAGACTTTTTTTTAAAAAAAATCACAGTATAAGCAAAACTACTTTTTATTAAAATTTTATTTACTTAACAATATGAGAACATTAAAGCTCTATCTAGATATTTTATTTACCAAAGATGTTTGAAGCAGAAATTTGTCAAGATTTTAGAAGTTGGATTAGTTCTAACTCATAAGTAAAAATGAGGTAAGTTAATGGTAGAACATTGGAAAGGTATCAGATTTTTAACAAAAAGTATCCGTGGATTCTAATCACTTTTTGAGACATTAATCTAGCAGGTTTCAGACAGACATGTCTAGCTGTGGTTGATACTCATTGGTGTTACTGAAGGGAGCCCAGATTTGGGGCTTGTTGGACAGTGAAGGTCGTCCCAGGAGGTCCTGACCGTGAGGACTTCGGTAAAGCAGGAGCCGTCAACAAGAGAGTGGAAAACAGATCTGGGCTGACTTGACTTCCTTTCTCAGGGTTCTCACCAGGGATACACAGGCATTTCAGAAGGAAGTAGGGTTGAGCCTAGTTGGGAAGCTTTCTAAGCAAAAGTGCTTGATAAGAGTCTGGTTTTCACAGGAATGGTGTTTGGAGCCAGAACGGTTGGAATCCCATTGGATCCATCCTATTGCTAACTACACTCACAGACAAGTGACTGCCTTCCTCATTAAGTGTGTAAAAAGGGATAGTAACCGTGTCTATTTTACAGATTTGGAAGTTCAAGGGTTCGATGAAAGGGTGACCTTTGCCCCCTTCTCTCTTAGTGTCTTCTCACTTTCTTTCCTCCAAATGGAAGGAGAAAAATGGTCAAGGATTTGAGGCTTCAGCTCAGGTAACTCCTTCAGTTTCCCAGTTTTGCCTTTCATTGTCTCTTTCAATATGACCAAGACAGAGCGTGGGTGGCCGTCACTCACTGCAGCGAGTGGATGGGACGCTTTGGTAATAAGGACCTCAGCAGGTGGACAAACCAGCAGCTGACCTCCTCATACACAGGGCCTCTTGCCTGAACACGGTCAGGCAGATGGTGTGAGATAACCTCCAGAGAGATGTTTCTAGTAATAAATAATATTTATTCCCAGACACTGGTGTATATGGGTATAATGGTTAAGACTTAATTATGACAGAGTCAAGATTGTGTATATAAAATACATTCACCCTAATTAACCTTCTTTTTAATGTGAACACATGTAAGTGGGAATGAGATAGTTAATGGCTTTTACTGGCAACTGGGCATTACTGGGAGACTTCATGGTACACCTATAGTAATCTATTACTAACACAGCCTTAGTGGTTACAACTAGGAGAATTTATTGGCTCTTTTATTTTGCCTGTGAAATTATGTGGCCAGATTTACAAGAACCTGCTCCCTCCACCAGGAAGTTCTTTCAAATGATCAGAGTAGCTAACCCTAGGGAATTAGAACATTAACCAAGGAACTTAAATCTGATGTTTTACATAAGCCAAGAATTTATGACTGGTCTGAAAGTGAAATCATCTTCTGCTTTTTTTTTTCATTTCAGCTATGAAAAATACAGATACTAGGAAAGAAATCAGGGAAAACAGAGATGTAGTTTGTAGGTCAGCCGATTGATACACAGTCCACAGAAGGAAGTGCTGGAACCCAGCAAAACTGGTAAAGAAACCTGGCCAGAGTGCCACACAGTGAAATAAATGTCACTGGCAGTAATATGGAATCCTAGGAAGCCGGAAGCCAACCTACTATGGTGATCACATTTAGTGGAAAGGTAGAAGGGTAACTGTCCTTCACATGATATTTGAGAACGAAGGTTGAGAATGAGCGTCAACGGTAGCACACTTACTTAGCACACACTAGGCCTCTGGTTCAGTCTCAACCACAGATAGATACACAAATGCATGCACACACAATTGGTAATGATAGTTTTCTTTCTCAATAGTACTAAAATTGTATGAACTCTTTCTGGAATCTTCTACTTCTATTTATTACCCTGGCAAACTTCCGCATATCTTCTATGAATATCCAGCCCTCTATGACACTTTTGTTTCCTTCCTGTTCAGATTCTCTTGTCTTTCCAGAGCTCCTAACTGGCTGAGTATCCACCTGTCACAGATTTACATATTAGATTGTCATTGCTGGACAGTCCCCTCAGCAATTAAACAGTGAACCCCCTAATGATGCTTTCAATCCTCTTGTGCCTTGGTATCACAAAACTTAGCATATGGTTTCTGCTTGTAGTGCTTTGGATGTGAAGTGTCGTCATAAAATGACTCATGTGTTAAAGGCTTGGTTGGCATCTCACGGAATTATGGAAAGTAGCAGGATTATGAGGACTCTGATCTAATCAACGGATGAAACCATCAATAGTTGTTTTTATTTTATTATTTTAAATTATTTATTTATTGATTTCCATGTGCATGTGCTTTCAGAGTTCACGTGTGCCATGTGCATACAACAGCCATGGGAGGCCAGAAGAGAGTATTGGGTCTGTTGGAACTGGAGGTTTCGAAGGCTGTGAGACATCATGCGGGTACTGGGAACTGAACCTGAGTCCTATGTAAGAGCAGTAAGTGCTTGTTGCTGCTGAGCCATCTTTCGAGAGAGGGTTTCTCTGTGTAGCTTTGCACCTTTCCTGGAATTTGCTTTGTAGACCAGGCTGGCCTCGAACTCATAGAGATCCTCCTGCCTCTGCCTCCTGAGTGCTAGGGTTAAAGGCATGCGCCACCACCGCCGGGCTGCTGCTGAGCCATCTTTCCTGGCTCCATCAATAGGTTGATAAACTGATTATTGGGAGGTGGTGGAAACTGCCAAAGGCGGGAGTGATGGGAGGCATCATCTGATTGGAGGTCTCTTCCTCTCTTTCTGCTTTTTCAATGGCATGAGGCTAGCAGCCTCCTCCCCCAGACACTGCCATGATACTCTGTTTCATCTCAGGTCCAAACCCATGTATCCAGCTGACCTTTTATGTTGAAATCTCTGCAAACATGAGTCCAGATAAATCTTTTTTCCCTTAAATTGTGTATGCTAGGTATTTAATTGAAGTGATGCAAAACTGCCCAATATGGTACTTAAAAGTCTTTATCCAATGAGTGAATGAGTGAATGAGTGAATGAATGAATTATACCTGTCGGTGATTGTCAAGGAATCCACTGGGTCTTTCCTAGCTCAGTTTCTATGGGTGGTAGGAAATACATGGCTGGCCCTATAAAAGGAGTAACTTTTCTCGATCCCTCCAATGTCATTTAACGATTTCAGCACAGGGATTCATTAATTGCTTCCCCAAAGGCCAGAAGCAGTTAAGTGGCAGAAGAGGTAAATGGAGACAGGGGAGATGCTGGTAATTATGTGTCTGGAAACAACTATGGCATAGGTAAGAAGCAGAGTCAGTAGTGAGGGTACCAGGGCTGAGGTTAATGACACAGACTCTAGAGGTGGCTAAGGCGTGTAGTATGCTCCCCCTACACAGCACATTAAGGTCTCCAGAGAAGCACAAGCAATCAGTGTATTCTTCCTGCCCCTGTAGGATTGCAGGGGACTTCGTTTGTTCTCTGCTTAGGTATTCAAGTACTTATCTCTTTACTTATGTCATTGTGTATTATGAACTCCAAATCTAAAACGAGTCCGCTCTACTTCATCTAAACATACTGCTCACCATTTAGTTCCGGACTCTCGGCCATATTGGTATTTTTATGTAATCTCCCCCCCCCCCCCGTCACTGTCCTCCTATTCTTCTGTTGTCCTTGACTTTCCCTGGTAATATATTATATGAGGTTGCCTGGTTTCTGTAATTCTCAACTTCATCTCTGGGCTTCCCTTTTCAAATATCACCTTTACACCTCTGCTCCCTTTATCTTATGATTGACACTCCTCTGGCAGTGCTTTCTACGTCCTGATGTGCGGAATTGATGTAGTCATAAAAATAAATGGCTGGAAAGGGGGCGAGAAAAACGAAAGAGCTGTGTTTGGCTTAACCACTCACTTCCCCGTCAGGGGAACTGGTGAGTAAATACAGCGCACCCATCTAGTTAAACACTTCGGTTTCCTTGGTTTTTGATCATTTAGCAGACTTTTTTTTTGGGAAAAATATTATTTGATGAATGCAGCACAGTGTCACCTTTCTGTCTCGTTTCTTGATTGCAGCGCATCAAAAAAGAAGAAAGGCACAGAACAAGTCGTAATCACTTAGGAGACTGTAAACCAACCCAGAAATCATAAAGTAGAGGAATTAGACAACTTTCCTTGTCTTGATTATAAATAACATGGAGCTCATTATCTGGGCATGTTCTCTTAATTTTAAGGAGAAACTGTGATGAGTTTTCATTTACTATGTTTTATAGTATGTTGGACTACAAAATCCAGCTTCTTTTATATTCTAAAATTTGAAAGGTTACAATGTGAAACATTGTGGTGTTTTTTTTTTTTTCTTGAGCCTTCCTACCCTGAAAAGTAGCTATTATTATGGCATTTTATTTCCAAAGGAATTGGTACCAGTATCTCTGTGAAGTAAATAAGTATTTATCACTAGACCCTAGTTTTTTTCCCCCTGCTATTCATATACTCTCTGTTCTGGGCATATTATTTTCCATTGTATTTCATCCCTACAGTGAGCAGCCCTAATGCATGGATAGACATGGAGGAGACTCGTAAGGATCAACTTCAAAATGTTATTGCATTTAATTTTTAAACTCATACCTTGCCTCCTCTTTAAGAACTAGGAACGAGCAACATGTTGTTTCTGCAGCCTTTTTCTTCAATAGTTTGGTATTAGAATAATTTCCTTTCTTTGTCTCAAGCTGCCTGCATTCTTGCTCCTGTAAGGGTTTAGATAACAAAGAACTATTTAACTTTCTAAATGTATTCTTTCTCCTTACTCTGATTACATACAAAATAAGCAACACCCAAAGGCAATAATAAAGTGGAGGCTGTTCCTCTCCCCGCCCCTTAGTTTTCAACCTAGGTTTTTACAGCTGAGATCCAAGAGAGGAAGCATTTATTCACTGTTTTAAATATTTATTGAAATATCTTTTCTTGAAAATGTGTATTGCTACTGCAGATGCTTCTAGTATGCCAAAAGTCAACTAGAATATAAAAAAAAGTATTTGCAGATGCCTAATTCTAAGATTGAGAATATTTATTTTTGGGGGTCCATCACTTCTTGGAAATTTGAATTGCTTACTGATGGCCTTGAAGTATTTTTAGTGTCAAATAACAGAAATGTAGACCAACAAGGCAGTTCTATTAAGAATATATTTCAATAATTTTTCAGCTTCACGTTTGGGTTTTGACAGCTATGGTTCTCACTGTAACTTGTCCTTTTTTTTTTGTTTGTTTGTTTGTTTGTTTTTTCGAGACAGGGTTTCTCTGTGTTGTTTTGGTGTCTGTCTTGGATCTTGCTCTATAGACCAGGCTGGCCTTGAACTCACAGAGATCCGCCTGCCTCTGCCTCCAGAATGCTGGGATTAAAGGCATGTGCCACCGCCACCCAGTAACTTGTGTTAACACTTAATCACAATTCATTCTAGGGAAGCGCCCAAGCTTCTCTGTCATGATGTCTAGTCAAACCAAACTGAACCCACTGAAACTCCTGGACATTTTAAACTTGAAATAAATAAGTCTCCATTGGACTTTATGTTTTGACATTTTAGTAGCAATTAAAAAAAATCATACTGCTAAGAATAGAGGCTAGGGATATGGCTCAGTAGGTAAGAAGAGTATTTGCTGTTCAGGCATGAAGACCTGCGTTCAGCACACGGTCAAAAAGCTTGGCATGACCACCCATGACAGCTACCATAGCGCTGAGCAGGATGGCATGGGACATGGGACAAGACAGGGGGATGATTAGGGCTCAATGGCTTCCAGATTGGCCAAGAAATGGTGAGGTTTAGTGAGATTCTCTCTCATGGAAATAGAACAAAGAATGATAGAGGGGCCCCTGCACATATGTACATGTCTACACATGCATACTGCAATGCTTGTGTACATACACATGTACAGAGGACAGTATCCTTTGTACATATATATATGTCTGCACATGCGTACCCTCTTCAGTACATATATACTTGTCTACATATGTATACCATCCTTTGCACATATGTGCATGTCCACAAATGCATACTACACATGCATATCCTTTTCTGAACATATATACAGGTGTACACATTCATACCCTCCTCTGTACATATATATATACATATCTACACATGCATACCCTCCTCTGTACATATATACATGTCTACACATGCATACCCTTTTCTGACATACATACATGTCTACACATGCATACCCTCCTCTGAACATATATATACATATCTACACATGCATACCCTCCTCTGTACATATATACATATCTACACATGCATACCCTTTTCTGTACACACATACATATCTATGCATGCATATTCTCTGTACATATATACATGTCTACACATGCATACCCTCCTCTGTACATATATGCACATCTATACATACATATCCTCTGTACATAAATACATGTCTACACACGCATACCCTCCTCTGAACATATATACACATCTACACATGCATACCCTTCTCTGTACATATATACATGTGTACACATGCATACTCCTCCCCCAAAGCCATAAAAAATCTTTATTTCTGAAAATTCCATTCCTTATTGTTAGAAATTATAGTAGAAATGAAGTGACTGTACAGGCTTGTTGTAATTGTTATGACAGTGTTGAGATCACTTACACAGAAGATCTCGAGCTTTGAGAATCCCGTGGAAGCGTTGTATGCTTTGCCAGAAAACAACAAACACCCAGATTAGCATGTTGATTTCAGAGTAGTTTCTAAATTTTTCTCAGTCCTACTTTCAAAATCATCTACGGAACCACAGTTTATTCCCAGGGTTAATTCTGACGGCAGGAGAAGGGAAGGCGAGGATTGGCTGGGATCCAAGGTGTCTGCTCTGAATGGGTCTGGAGCCTTTAGTCCTGGTTCAAGCATGTGGTGTGGGGGTGGGGTGTCCGAGTAGGGACAGCCCCGTGGAGATCAGTGGTTTGGGAACGGTGTCAATTGGAAGGAAGAATTCTTCTAAGTGGCTAAGATTTGGACAGGTACTGCTACTGCTGAGCTTCTAGGGAGTGTGGACCACACAGCCAGGAGCTTCGTTTGGTTGGTTCTTCACCCTGCCACGCGACCTACCCCACCAACCTATAGCGATGTCTTGCGCCTCATTTCTAGTAACAGCCTGTAGCAAGAGAGCTGGCAAAAACCTGGGAATTCTTTGCCAGCCTCTGATACAAAGCAACTGAGATGCCTATTGGAGAGTGATGTAGGTATCTTTGGTGATCATTTGGGGATGTGTTGAGTGTTTCTGTAGTAGCCATGTAGGGGTCAGTCAGAGCTGGAAAATTGTGTATCCAGATTTTATTGCTAAGTAGCTAAGACCCGAGAAACAAAATATTTGATATGGCCGATATTTTATCATGAAATCTGGGTAGTCGGCAGGGACAGAACTTGCCAACCGTGGTTGCAAATCTCCTAAGTTAACCCTTAGACCTGAATCTTACAGAGCTGTGGGGAGCTGACTGTTTTCACTGGGGCTCCTCCAGCTTGCGCTCACTAGTCACCCTAGGCCTGGACCTAATTTCCCAAGAGTGGGGAGGGTAGAAGTGAGGCTTCGAGGGATAAGCAGCTGAGTTATTTTTAATTTTGTCTTTTCTTCTGGGTTCTTTCAGTCCCATCGGTATCATCAGACACAGCATCTGCTACAGTTCCTCATCCCTTTTGGGGTTCACTCCTTCCTCTCCACACTCTGAGTCACCTCTGTGGTATAGTGAGTTGCCGTGGCTTGTCTTCCTTCTGAGATGTAAACAGAACCGTTGGCTATTAATGTAGTTAATCCTGACTCTGTGGAGAGTTGTCGTCTTCTCTCTATGTCATTTACATATCTCTACACATTTATTTTACACACAAGATATGAGTGGCCGGGAAATGGTCCCTTTTTAAAATCTTGATTTTGCCCAGAGTAGGACACGTCTTTTCATTTCTTATTTCCTACTGATTGTTGGGAATACGGTGATCAGGAAGTGAAGTGCCTGAGACCAACATGCTGCAAATGCAGAGAAAGGAGTGTGTGTGTGTGTGTGTGTGTGTGTGTGTGTGTGTGTGTGTGTGTGACAGAGAGAGAGTGGCATGGTGATATCTTCTTTCCAGATTTTATGTTTTCCAAAAGAGGGACAAGGATAGGAATTAACATCACCATTCTCTCCGTCCTCTTAAGGAGGCTTATCCTTCCCTTGTTGTGGAGTTTGGGACTGGAAGCTGGCCCCGTATTCTTCATCTCTTTCCTATTTTTCCCCCCCTCTGGGATCCTCCGGCCTGCCCATGCACATTTTCCTGTAGGAACAGGCTGAACTCTGCACCTGCAGGTAGGTGTGAGACAGGGTTGAAGTTTGGGGGTTCACTGTCATTTTGAGATTGGGTATTAGGAAAACTTTGGTTGCCACACATATAGGTCACATCCATCATATGAGTGACATTTTGATCTCTGATCTGCAATATGTTTTTTTTTCTTATTTCAATGATAGAAAACAGTGAAAAAAATGGCAAAATGTCTTAACCGTCTCATATACCCCACAAAATAGGCTGGTTGGCAATAATTATAAATTTGAGTGGCATTACTTAGCTTTGCACTTTGGAGAAAACCCAAGTAAAGACTATTTAGTGTGACTTATATTTAGAAAAATCTAATGTTAGCAGCAATAAAAATCTATTAAAGGAAAACTATTGTATTTCCTTTGGGTCAAGAGGATACAATCTTGGGCCTGGGTGGAAACCCAACATTCCAGTTGGACTGGGTCAGTCACCTGGCTAAGGGACCACTCCTAGGAAGGAGAAATAATTATCCCTTGGATGAGATAATGTACTTTTCCTTCCCAGAATTCCCGGTCTTAGTATAATCCCTGGAATGTCTGTAGCCAGGTAGCCTTGTCTGTCTGTCTGCTTTCCTGAATTACTCAGAAGAGTGAGACCTTCCCGTTTCTCCTTTCTCTCCCTCGTCAGGCTTTCCCAGACTTTGGACCACCCTCTGTCATTAAAGTCCCTCTGCCCTGTGGTTGCTTATGTGCTGTGTGGCTGACCTCCATGTTGGTTTGTCTCAAATGGCATGGTTTTGTTTTCTCTTATCCATTTTACCCCTGTAAGCAGGTCCCAAGATTTATAGCTTGCCCCTGGGACTTTTATTTAAACTCTAATAAAAACATCCTCAAGCTTCCATTTGAATTTGTTCTTAAATTCTCTTATTAAGGAGACAAAGGACCCGAGAAAGGAACTCTCAGCTCCTCATTAACATGTGCTAACTCGAGTGGGATTCCCTAAAATTACCAGTGACTTCATAGGTTTGAATTTTTGTTTTTAGATAGAGGGTTCATAATTCAGATTTGATTATCTCTTTTTTTTCTCTTTCTCCCATAAGCACATCATACCTTAACCTGATTTTTAAGAGTATAGTAGATAGTAACTTGAAATTGCCAGTCCTGGGCTTCCATTGGCTTCATAAAAATTTCTATGTCTTGTTACTTTTTCTTTATATAAGAATGATAGTGCTTTACAAAACTCTCCACAGGGATTGCATTACACAAGAAAATAATATCTGAGGAATAGTTCAGTACCTGACCCACCACAGGCACTTGATAAACGTTTAATTAATGCCTGCGGTGTGCTGGGGGCTGCACATAGGAGAACATTCTTTATATCCCAGTGAATTTAGTAACCCAGCATTTTCCTGTCCAAGATAGAACATTTGAAAGGGTGAGAGGCAGAAACCGGTCTGCTCCCAGTGACCTATTCTTCTTTTTTCTTACTTGCATTTCCCCCCTAAATTTCTCCTTTTCATTTCACTGCCGTCAGTGATGTTGATCCTGTAAGGTCTCATTCTTGATGTTTCAGGGTGATGGGATTTCCTTTTAACACTGTGGATAGTGCTCTGAGAAAGAAGGAGAGCCAGGAGTCAGCTACCAGCTGGGCCTCATGGTGGCACTCCCACTGTCCTGTGAAACCAACTGACCCCATTCAAAAGGGACCAGGTTGAGTGGGAGCTTGGAAGCTGGATCATGCTTCCTGACTAGCCTAAATGGAGTTTGTGGGACAAAAGGAGAGTGGTGGAAATATGTGAAGACTGTCTCAAAATTTTCTCTTCTGCTTATGTTCCAGATAAAACAAGTATTCAATAAATTCCCTTAATTCTTCCAATCTTTCCATGGATTTGCTGAATTCTCTGTGTTTAAGTGAACTGATATGAACCATGGGTGTGGAGGACAGAAGATGGACACTGGGTTGATGGTCTGATTTCATAGGAATTCCGTTGGAGATAATTTTGTTGGCTTTTCCTGGCCATGAACTCTGAAAGAAAGCAAGATGCCTCCTAAACTCATTTATGGTGATTCTCTTTTTCTAATAGTCTAAAATCCTTCCCAGAATCCAACCAGGGTTAAGGTTCATGAGCAATTCATCTTCTCTCTGCTGCCACTGTCTCCCTCTCTCTTCTCTTTATTTTCTACTGCATTCCTTAGGGCATGAGTGGGAGGTGGTCCCTCCCTAGGCAATGTTAGGAGGTTGTGTCTGCTCTGATACAGATGTGATGCTCTGCAGACTGGCATGCTGAAATGGGGTGGAGCGCTCAGGACTTATGAATAGAAGGCTCTGGTTCTGCTCCATTATTAACTCCAGAAGGAAACAATACCTCTGAAAGACAGAAAGTAGAGGAACTGTCTGGGCAAAGAAGTGTACTGATTTGAGGGAGTCTCAGACTCTGAAGCAAAGATGACCCATGACACTGGGTTCCCCTCAATGAAGTCATGCCATCGTACCTGTTAGAGCTCATGGCCATCTTCAGAAATATGAGGGCCATTGACACAGTGATGTCTTATTTCCAATTCCAGCATTAGAGAAGACATCCCTTATTTTCTGACGGTAGAATTAATTTCCAGATTTCTAAAGCTGAAAATTCCTCCATTTACCAAATGTCAAAAATTCTGTTTTACACCACTTTAGTAATGTAAGCCAATTTTATATGCTTATTATGCTTGAAGTTTTTTTTTTTAAAACACTTCATTGTTCTCCAATATTTGGCTGTTAACAGTTTAAATTAAATATTACCTATTTAATTGTGAATTATCACATGGCAAGCAAAGTCATCCAGGAATTAGAGTCTGATCATTTATTAAGGTGTGCCTAAGTTCCTGGAAACTTACCAGTAATCTGACTCCAGACAAATTCCCACATCTCCTAACACAGCTTCTCACTGAATCCAAGATGCACATTTGGATTTCTCTCACTCTAGTTGGCAGTTTAGCATTGTGCCCATAAGCTAATTAAAGATAGTTTTCTTAATAATGCTAAAATAACAGTCTGAGGACTAGGGCTACTGTAGCTCAGTTGGTAGAGTGCTTGTCTAGCATGCACCAAGCTCTAGGTTCAGTCCCCAGCACTGCATTAACTAGATGCAGTGATGCATGCTTGTAATCCTAGCACAGTTGGAGACAGGAGGATCAGAAGTTCAGGGTCATTCTTAACTATGCATTGAATTCAAGGTTAGCCTGGGCTACATGAGACACTGTTTCAAACAATCATACATACATACAAACAAGCAAGCAAGCCAACAATAATAAAACCCCAACATGATTGTAGTGAGTAGCATCTTAGATATATATTAATTTACAAGATATATGTGAGTTTGAAATAGTTTTCCAGCCAAGGAGATGGCTCAGTGGTTAAAAGCTCTTGCCTTGAAAGCCTGATGACTTTTGAATGTGATCATTGAATTTGCACTTGATTTTTGAGTTCTTGTGTTTGATCTCTGTAACCCATGGTGAAGGAGAAAATTGTTCTCTGACTTCTATACAAACATTGTGGCACGCCCCACCCCCGTATTAAAAAATTTCTTTTGTTTAAAAAAGAGTATTTTTCTACCGTTGTATAAATGTATTATGCATGATAACCTCTATCCTTTTTCAGAAGACTTCTTTTGTGTGTGTATGAGTGTTTTGTTTGGGTAAGTGTATGTGTACCTCTTGCATGACTTGCATCTCTGGAGGCTGGAAGAAGGTTCTGGATCTCCTGGAATCAAAGTTATAGACAGTTGTAAGCTGGCATGTGAGTGCTGGGCTTTTAACCAGGGTCCTCTAAAGGAATATCAAGTGCTCATAATGGCTGAGCCACATCTCCAACACTGAATCTGTGCTCTTAAATGAGTGTTTTATGAATGTATTATATCCTACCAGTCATTCTTTCAGTACTCAGAGCTATGCTATGAATTTTTATTGAGAAAAGTTTCAACTTGGGCCTAAAGTGGGATTGGACAGGCCTGGACATGTTTGGAGAATCTAGGTGGGTATATGATATGTTAATGTAGACAAACTCATTCACAAAGAGAGTGAGTTGAAGAGCTTTGTGTTGGCATCTGTACTGAATACAGACGTATCGGTGGTGTTCTGGGGGGAAACAGCACCAAGACAGGGCTGGGAGCAGACTCAGTTTACTGAGAGTGACATCTGTGAAAAGTAGACACATTGGGCAGAGAAAGTCCACAGAGCTGACAAAGTCTCACTCAACATTCTAAGGAACTGGCAAACCATTTGTTCCATGAGAACAAAAGAGAGCAAGAATGATGAACTAATTTGTAAATAGTAATTATTTTCACATAGTAGGGAGAGGGACATCTTCTTACTTAATGCAAATAACAGACTTTAGGTCATTGACCGTTCAGGCATCTGGCAGGTAGGAAGCACAAGCGTTTGCCTTCTGAGGTGTGGAGGCCCACAAAGGTTCCTAGAGAGATCTGAGCTTGCTTTACCCAGCGGAGCTGCATTAGAAGATTGCTTGACCATGTGCATGGTTACCAGGTGTTTGGAAGGGTCTACACTTGGCTATGCTAGGAGGAGGTCTTTTGTTTCACCCCTTGGCATTCCTTTAAAAAGCTCTTTAGAAGAGACAGAAGGGGCCGGTGGATAATGATCCAGGTCCTCCTGAGGCTATCCTGTGTTTCTATCTGTCTCTCTCTCCCCTCTATATTTCTGTCTAAATCCTTTATTCCTCTCTCCTCAAGAGTACCCTGGAAGGAAAAAGTGGAAGCTGGTCTCCCACACTGAGAAACACAAGAAACAGCATTACTGTTTATATTAGCTCTTTTACTGACTTCTCTTGATGACAGCTGAGGCAAGTTGGGCCACAGTCTGAACACAATGAGAAGATGGCTGATGGGAACTTGGAAGGCATTTGTTCAGAATATGTAACAATAGTCAGGCAACTGCATCATATAGTCATGGAACTGTCTCGAAGGGAAGGGGAGGAAATTTGGGATGAATCTCCTAGTGCCATCCCACCAGTTCTCAAATGCTAGTGATGCCTACAGGGCTTCTCACAAGAATGTGATGTATGAATGGCTCTAACTCATGGTTCTGCCTACCCTAATTGTAGTTGGTGGTGCATCTATTTTTATTTTTCCACCTTTACTTTCCTCTGGCTAAAAACCTAACTTAAAGTGTGGAATATTTCTTTACACTGTATGAATATATGCCACTGTGATTAGTTTAATAAAAAAGCTAAGTGGCCAGTAGCTAGGCAGGACTTTCAGAATAGAGAGAACGCTGAGGGGAAGAAGGGCAGAGTCAGGAGGAGATGCTATGAGACCCAGAGCAAGTAGGATGGGAAGCATGTAGATGAGGTAAACCAGCCTCGGGGCAGCAATGCATTGATGAAAATTGGTTAATTTAAGTTATAGGGCCTGGTTAAGAAACAAGCCCAAGCTATCGCTTGAGCATTTATAATTAATAATAAGTTTCTGTATAGTTATTTGGGAGCCAGCTGGCAGGATAGAGCTGGCAGGTGTTTCCTACAGAAAACTCAGCCTACATTAAAGACTGCTGAAGCAAATAATTTCACCTAGGCGAAAAAAAACTTGAACATTAGTAAAGGGATTTCTAAGATCTCAAAGCTTGGCTCAACATTGTCTCTTCCTTGAGGCCTATTCATTCCAGTTCACAGTTTTTTTTGTTTTGTTTTGTTGGTTGGTTGGTTGGTTTTCCCTCTTTCAACTCCTACATCGAAGTATTGAAGTCTCTGAATCTAATGATGACAAAATTGTCTCTGCACAGTCACTAGTTCCACAGAAAGTGATCATGAGAAGCTCTTTTCAGGAAATTCTGAATTAGTATCTTGATTCTTGTACAAGGCATTTATGAGCAACATAATCCATGCATCTAGGTGTGTGGGGGTTGTCTTAGTTAGAGCTACTGTTGCTGTAACAAACAACATGACCAAGAGTATCATAGTCCACTGAGGGAAACCAAGGCGGGAATTCAAACCGGATGAGGCAGGAGCTGCTGCTAAGGCCATGGATGAGGACTGTTTACTGGCTTCTTCCTCGGGGCTTGCTCAGCTTGCTTTCTTATAGAACCCAGGACCACCAGCTCAGGGATAGGGCCACCCACATTGGGCTGGACTCTGCTGCATCAATCACTAATCAAGAAAATGTCTGTGGTAGTTTTAATGTAATTACCCCAATAAGCTCATAGGGAATGCCACTACTGGGAGATATGGCTTTGCTGGAGTGGGTGTGGCCTTGATAGAGGAAGAGTTTCATTGTGGGGGTGGGCTTTGAGGCTTCATATATGCTCAAGCCACGCCCAGTGTTTCAAACTACTACTTGTTGTTTATGGGATCAAGATGTAGTTCCTTCCCCCACTCTCAGCTCTTTCTTCAGTACCAAGCCTGCCTGCTTGTTGCCATGTCCTACCGTGATGATAGTGGACTGAACCACCGAAAGCCACCTCATTAAATGTTTCTCCTTTACAAGAGTTGCCGTGGTCATGGTGTCTCTTCACAGCAATAGAAACCCTAAGACAATGCCCTACAGGTTTACCTACAGCCAGATCTTATGAAACCATTTTCTCAGTTGTGGCTCCCTCTTTCTTGGATGACTCCACTCTGTGTCAAGTTGACATAAAACTAGACAGCACAGCATTTGTTGCATGTGCTGTAGATTTAAAGTTCTTTGTTTTTCTATAAAAACAGCTCACCTCCACCCCAAGAAATGCAATCTGAGATTGAGTGTAGTGGTTTACATACATAACCTCAACACTTGAAAGGTACAGGCAGGAAGATCTCAAGTTTGAGGACAGTTCAGGGTACTCTCTATAAATTAATTAAATAATTAAACTTTTTTTTAAAGGAAAAAAAAACAGGCTGGGGAGATATCTTAATTATTAAAACTTGATGACACAAATTTGAACCCTAGTACTTGTTGTTTGTTTTTTACTCTTTACTCTTCACCCTCCACCCAGCTCCCAAATAAATCACACATGGAAGCTTATTCTTAATTATAAATGCTCAGCCTTAGCTTGGTTTGTTTCTAGCTAACTTCCTTAAGTTTAAATTATTCTGTCTATCTTTTGCTCTGGGGCTTTTACCTTTCTCTATTTCTGTATATCTTTTCTTTCCTTCTTACTCCATGTCTGGCTGGATGGCTGGGTGGCTGGCCCCTGAAGTCCTCCCTCTTCTCTGGCTACTTCTTTCTCCATTTATCCTCTCTACCTACCAGCCCCACCTATTTTTCTCTCCTGCCTCACTATTGGCTGTTCAGCTCTTTATTAGACCGTCATGTGTTTTACACAGGCAAAGTAACACAGCTTCACAGAGTAAAACAAATGCAACATAAACTAAAGTAACATACCTTAAAACAATATTCTACAACAAATACTAATTGTAAAAAAAGCCATGTATGATTATAGACACTTACAAGCCCAATGTTGAGAAAGTAGAGGCAGGAGGATTTCTGAGGATCACTGGTTACTCAGCTTAATTTACTTAATGATCTCTAGGCCAATGAGAGACACTATCTTAAACCAAACAAAACAAAAATAACCAAGTAGGTGACTAAGGAACTGCATGATATCCAAAGCATGTAAGTGGGAGCCAGAGATGAACTCAGATTCAGTCCTCTTGGCAGCAGACCCCTTTGCCCTCTGATCCGTCTCCTTGGCTCATTTCACACTTTAAAATACTTCAGAATTGCTGGGCAGTGGTGGCGCACACCTTTAATCCCAGCACTTGGGAGGCAGAGCCAGGCGGATCTCTGAGTTCCTGGACAGCCTGGTCTACTGAGTGAGTTCCAGGACAGCCAGGGCTATATACACAGAGAGACCCAGTCTTGAAAAACCAAATAACAAACCAAGCCAAACAAACAAAACTACAGAATTTTTTTTCTACCGCAACCTAACAAGTCAACAACATGATCTTGCAGTAAACTTTGTTTTTATTTTTGTATGTAGAATAACTCTTGAACTACTTGCCTTTTATGTGTGTTTGCTTTTCATCTCTCTGCAGCCTAACTGTAAACTGTTGAGCAGGGACTGTGTCCTGAACTTCATGCATCCACCAGGAAAATCCGAATCGTTGCTATGCCATAGATGGAGTCCAGTATGCGTGCTTCGGATACCCTAAGTTAAGTGCATGTGCGGCGCATGTCACAAGAACGGCATTGACATTTATTATGTGTGAAAATTACATGTTAAGAACGGCGAGGATCCTGAGGTCTGTCTTGTCTCTGAAATGAAGGAGCCGGGAGGCCTTTGAGGAAGCTTTTAAATAAAGATGGTGGGCTCACACATTGAAGTAAGAGTTCCCAGAAAAGACGGAGGGTGTTGTGTTCAGTTTATCTATGATAGTTTCCATCTGGACCAAACACGCAGCCAGCTCAGAGGCTCAGGGAGCAGTGTACTGGCTGGGCTGCAGGCTCTTCCCGTAACACCGCCTAGGCCTGTGCTCTGTGGCTTTTCTAGCAGTGAGAGCTCAAGTCAATCTCTTAATCCCTTTTATCTAGAAAATGGAATTTTAAAAGTCCTGACCCTCTGGGGTTTTTGTGAACACTAAATAAGATATTTAAGGAATTCGACACGGTGCCTGTTCCATATGGTAGTCAGAAATCAATACGTGTAATCTATTATTTTTGCTAGGGTGGATTAGGAAATACACAGAAAGGTCTATACCCTTTCTGTTAGCAATGCGGCAGAAATCTTTTCACCTTGATGTTTACAGATGCGTCTTCTTGCTCAGTGTCTGTGCGCTTGAGCTATGCTGTGTCTTACAAGCTTGCCTTTACTTTGGGGGTGGGCAACCCCCCCCCCCCCCCCCCCCCCCGGCATTCTTTCTGATTTGCTGAGCCAGCACAGTACTTGCTAGTAGTTAAATGACCAGTAAATTCTTATTAAACAGCACATTAAAATATTATTTTTAAATTAAGATTGTATTAAATATTAAGAAGAAGCAAATAGCTTCCAAAGGTGATTATGAATGCAGAGGCCCTTGGCAGTCTTAGGTGTGACAAGGTATTCTAGCTGGCTAGATACCTGAATGGCTGCATTGTCTGAAGGAGTTGTGCTTTCAAAGCTTTTATTATTCTAAATATTAACTATTTCAGTATAAACTTCATACATCTTTTTGGAAACAGGATCTTCCGTAGCCTCGGGTGGCTCTGAGCCCATTTTATGGCTTTATATAACTGGCCTTGAAATACCGAACCTTCTGTCTCTACCTCTAGAGATGCTGGCATGATAATCATGTAGTCATCTCTTTGTTGCCCAACAGAAAACATTTGTTTGTTTGTTTTGAGAAGGAGGTCTCGCCATCCTACCATCTCACTGTGTCCAGCTATCCCAACCTTGAACTCACAATCTGCGTCCCCCTCTTTTATCGAAAGAACTTTTTTCCATACAATAGATTCTGATTAGCGTTCCCCCTCCCCCTACTCCTCCCAGTTCTCCCGATCTTTTCTTCCATCTGGCTCCACACCCTGTCTGGCAAGCCTTAGAAAACAGGCTTACAAGGAATAATAATAAAACATAAAATACAATAAAATAAAACCCAAACAAATCAGAATAGGGCAAAACAAACAAACAGGAAAAAGAGCCAAAGATAAAGCTCAAGAAATGTATAATTGAAATTTAATTAAAACATCTTAATTTTAAAGCCGGGCGGTGGTGGCGCACGCCTTTAATCCCAGCACTTGGGAGGCAGAGGCAGGCGGATCTCTGTGAGTTCGAGGCCAGCCTTGGCTACCAAGTGAGTTCCAGGAAAGGCACAAAGCTACACAGAGAAACCCTGTCTCGAAAAACCAAAAAAAAAAAAAACATCTTAATTTAAAAGTAGAGATGCAGACCCACACATAGGACTGCCATAAAAAAAACACAAAACTGGAAGCCATAATAAATACAAAGGGCCTGTAAGATGAAAAAGAATGACCGAGCATGGTGGCACATGTCTTTAATCCCAGCACTTGGGAGGCAGAGGCAGACGGATCTCTGTGAGTTCCAGGACAGCTTGGTCTACAGAGTGAGTTCCAGGACCGTCAGGGCTGTTACACAGAGAAACCCTGTCTTGAAAAACCACAACTAACAACAAAAAGGATGAAAAAGAATGCTCTGAATTAACATTGAGAGACGAAGAACCCACAAAGATGCTGTTGAATTCATTTTGTACTGTCCGTCTACTGCTGGACATGCAGCCTACTTACACTTAGGAGTACTTTGTTTCCCCAGTGAGACTCTCTTGGAGAAAATTATTTTTCCATTAGCAAGTGGCTATCAATTAGAAATAGTTTCTGGGTTAGGGGTGGGGGGCACGTGTCTATTTTTTTCTTTTAGCTCTATGACCCCAACTGATGCAGACCTGGTAGGTCCTGTGCATGCTGCCACAGTCTCTGTAAATGCATGTGTGCCAGCTCTGTTGTGTCTAGAAGGCCTACAGCATCCTCCATCCCCTTTGGCTCTTATACTTTCCTCTTCCTCTTCTGCAGCATTTCCCGAGCCCTGAGGGAGGGATTTGATGGAGACATCTTGTTCCCTCAGAACTCATAAGGTCTATTTTGGAACGTGGCTGAAGGATGGCCCTTCAGGGCAGTATTCTTCCTGGAGAAGAAAAATATAGCAAAGAGGAGATAAGCGGATAGATCTCCCAGACCCTGAATATTTAGGGACATAAGATATCACCAAGCCCCATGATCAAATGAGGTAGGTGCTAATATTTCAGCAAAGATGTGGAAGGCCATCAAGCAACTCATCTATGCTATAGCTACGCTTCCGGCAGCGGGATGAAATGGTATTGAAGCTGTTGATTAGTCTCTTGGGATTTTATAGTTTAAACCTCTGTGGCCTGCACAGTTTACTCACAGTGTTGACACAGTAGTACTGTTTGCATAGTTAAAACCAGAATCACTAATCAGAAGAAAGCCATTTGGAATGATGCTCCTAGGATGTTGGAATACCTCCTATGTCTCTTCCTCATATTCCAACTCTTTGGATATGTATCTTGAAAAGAAACAAAATGACTTGCTTCAATTTTAAAAAGTAATAGTTAGTTCCATAGGTTTTAGTCTGGGTTTCTGCCCTTCCTGTTCATTCATTCATTACTGAAAACTCCATTCATTCTGAGTCAGCAGGTGAGGTGTGTGGGTGGTTCCACAGCTGGAGAACAGAAACCCTGCGATGGCTAGCATTTAGTAAATCAATTTCTCTCTCCCTCCCCGCTCCTTTCCCTCCTCTCCTCTCCCTCACCAGAACTTTATGTTAAATAAATACCTGCTGTGGTTACCTACCCATCCGAGAATGAGAATGCAACAGTATGCTGACTCATTGGAGGCTTATTAGTCATCCAAAAAACTATTAGAACAAAATGAAAAAGAAGACAGAGATTAATTATTTTATTTATCTTGAAAAACTGTATAATTTTCAGTGTGGAAGTATGTTCTTTTATTCACTAATAGTTTTTTTTTTCCTATAAGAATTTTAACCTTAAACTTGGCTTCAGTATGTTAACTATTTCAAGTATGTTACTTAAAAAAAAAAACTCATAAAAGGGTAAATCGTAATCAAGAACGTGGGGACTTTTAGTTTTGGACCTGCCATAAGATGAGATTGTGCACAAGTCCTGCAGCAGGAAGGCTTTCTTTGGTCTCTGGGCTCACAGGAAGACAGAAAACATAAACCAAATTCTGTGCTGTAATACCAGAGTCCTGAGCAGCGGACAGGGCTGCTGTGACTGAAAATTTAATGTCAGAGAAAAGGAGACTAAAACACAGCATCCATCAATACTGAAAACAATCCGAGATCCCTGGATTAGGCTCAGATCTTGGAAAGGGCTAGGGTGGCTTAGTAGTACTAGTTGAGTCTTAGAAGAAACAAATTGAACCATTCTCTGGTTGATGGTATGTTTAATTTAGGTCTCATTTCCCCCAAAATCTTATAGGTAAGGGCTTACCAAGAAAGGCAGGAAGTGGTGGAGTCCCTGTGCCTTGATTGTTTCCCTAAACAGCTGACTTTAGGAGTAGAGAGAATAACTGAAAATGGAAGCCAGCTCTTCCATGACTCAAACAAGCTTGAAAAAAATCTCAGCCTCAAATAATGAAGGTGATTCCAGACTTAGGGCCCCTAACCATGTGCCAAAATGCTAGAAATTACATCCCAGGAAGGGCAACAGAAGGCCGAATTTAAATTAGGAAATGTTTTAGGCATAATATCTGACACTCAGTTAAAAAGCATGTAAAATAAATGAGATGACATAAAAGTCCAAAAGACCAGCACACAATAGAAGAGGTCCACAGGAGATTCAGAAAACTGAGGCATGAGAAAAATATCTCTTCAAGTAACTAACTGTGCTTCGTTCAAGATATTTCAACAGAGGAATAAATGAAGGTTCTAGAACTTTACAAACAAACAGTAATCTGGAATTGAAAATGTAGTGGTGAGTTTACTATGTTTAGGCTGAGCAGAAGAGGGGACTAATTAATCCAAAAATAGTTTAGGGAAAAATTCCATTTAAAGACAAAAATGGGCTGAATGACTAGGGCATAGTAAGAGACACATGGACACACATGATTACAATTTCTGGAGAAGGAAGTGGAAGCAAAATGGGGCAGCAATGTATTTGAAGTGAAATTGACTTACAATTTGAAAACTGGATTAAAGATATAAAACCATAGATCCAAAGTACCCTATAACACTGAAAAAGAATAAATGGAAACAAGACCACATGTAGGTATATTGTAACCAAGCTACTGAAATGGATATATGGGTACACGCTTACAAAAAGGTAGCAAAACTAGTTGTAAGGCCAACGTCATCAAAGTAGGATGGCACAGTAGGCATCTGGCTCAAGACCTCTGTTGAAAGTCGGTATCTGAGATGACCTCTGCAGTGTGTCTACTCCTGACTTTTCTTCTTGCATGACTCTGTCTTCCACCCTCCAATCAGATTTCTCCCTGGGACACGTCCCTTCTTACTCTACATATTATACGGGAAAGGGATGAGGATGCTATCTTCCCATGCCTAGTGCTATATTACAAACCCATGTTTTCATTGGTGATGCTCCAGTCTTCCTCCCAGGTCCCTCTCAGCTAAGATCTTCCTTCTTCCTATTACGCTTCCCAGTTTCTTTCTTTCTCTTTCCTTCCTTCCTGACTTTCTTTTTCTTTCCTTCCTTTCTTTCTTTCCTTCCTCCTTCTTTCTTTCCTCTCTGTCTATCTCCTTCCTTCCTTCCCTCCCTCTGAGATAGGATGTCTTAGTTACTGTTTATTACTGTGAAGAGACACCATGACCAAGGCAGTTTACAACAAAAAGCATTTAATTGGAGGCTTGCTTACAGTTTAAGAGAGTTACTGTTTCATGATCATCATGGTGAGAATTATAACAACACACAGGCAGACACGGTATTGAAGCAGTTGGTGAGAGCTTACATCTGATCTACAAGTGCATGGCAGAAAGAGC
Source organism: Peromyscus eremicus (assembly GCF_949786415.1). NCBI lineage: Eukaryota > Metazoa > Chordata > Mammalia > Rodentia > Cricetidae > Peromyscus > Peromyscus eremicus. The sequence continues at coordinate 44,478,352 of NC_081428.1, read as the reverse complement.
AAAACTGGGCTTTGAGATTTCAGAGCCCACCCCAAGAGATATACCTCCTCCAACAAGATCACACCTGTAGCTTCCTAATCCTTCCAATATGGTCCACCAATTAGGAGCCAAACATATGAGCCTATGGGGGCCATTCTCATTCAAACCACCACACAAGGTTTTACAGCGTAGGCCAGACTAGTCTCAGAGGCACAGAGATCTGCCTGGCTTTGCATCCATCCCAAGTGCTGAGATTAAAAGTGTCTCATCATGTCTTACCCTCTCAACTTTCTTTCCTGTTTGATTATTCTGGTAACCTACCTTACTCTCAGGACTTTGGATTGTAATGAAAAATTCCTTTACTCTACCAAGAAATTATAAAAATGTAGATATACACTTTGACCTTTCTTTCTAAAAAAAAAAAAAAAAGATGGGATAGAATCAATAAAACAAGTGGCGTTTTGAAAATGGTAATAAAATTAGTAAACTCATGAGATTTATCAAGAAAAAAGGAGAATACAGAAATATCTACTACAAGAAATAAGAAGGTAATGTTTATGTAGACCTCATATATCCAACTTCAGCCAATACACTTGAGAAACTTTAACAAAGTCCTACAAAAATACATTAAAACTGACATAAGAAGTAGAAATTTTAAGTGTACTTGAAATAGGATATTTGGTAGTAAATTTTATAAAACACCTGGAAAATGCTAATTTTGCTATAGACAATAAAATAGGAAGAAATTGTCCAAAATCACTTTGTTGGACTAGTATAATTTTCATAGTAAAATTTTAAGATAGATATTAACAAATAAAAAATTACAGGTCAAATTCCCTTATGGTCATGATAGTACAAGTTATAACAACATCAGAATCAAAGAATATATATATATATATATATAATAAAATACTGATTTAGTTTGATTTGTTCCAGAAATGTTAGTTTTAAATTATAATATCAATATAGTGAACAGTCATAGCATAAAGGTCCAAATGATGTGATCAACTCAATAGATTCAGAACAATAATTGATAACATATAGTGATATTGGATTAGCTATCATTACTCCAAGACACCATCTTACAATAGATCTTATCTAGTACAATAAATTAAAAGAAAACAAGAATTTAAGTATAAAGAAAAGTTATTCAAACATAACATAACATAATCTTGCACTTAAAAAAATCTGTGTCATCAGCAATTTTTTACACTTCATGAATTATTTTACTAAGTTTTTGCATGTATTACATGAATTATATTTCTGTATATATTAGTTAGAAAAAAATTTACTCTACCTGTTATTAAGCTTTTTATAAGGCTATAATTATTGCAATAATGTAGTGTTATCACAGGAATGGATCCATAGATCCATGTAATAGAATAATACCCACAAATGTCAAACTCTGCAAATGAGTCTACTGGATTTATGGTAAAGAAGGAAATATAGAGCAGTGGGAGCAAAGATCTTTTAACAGATGTTTCTGGGTCAGATAGATAATTATAAAGACAAAAACAGATACTTGACCTCTACATGATACCACCCAGTATCATCCCAGGTGATAGAAAATTAGACTGCTTTGAAAATAATATACCATAGTGTCTATAAATGTGAAAGCACTTAACAGTGAAGAAAAGATTTATATAACAGAGTGCTTTAAAACTGACAGCATCTATTCCTCAAAAGAATGGAGTGGGAACTTACAACATATCATCCAAAAGTGTGTGTTGAGAATGTATGAAGAACAGGGGGTGATGGTATGTTATTTTAATACCAATACTTGGGAGGCAGAGACAGGTGGATTTCTGTGAGCTCAAGGCCAGCCAGGGCTACACAGTGAGACCTTTTCTATAAATAAATACATACATACATACATACATACATACATAAATAAATAAGTAAACAAATGGATATGTTATGGGTGACATGAAAAGCATAAAACAAAAAAATGAAATAAACGTAAGATGAAGAAAAAGAAATAGAAAAGATAAAAACATAAAATGAGGAAAAAGCTCAAATATGCAATAGAAGTAAGTAACTATTTTAGTTTTCAAAATTTTAAGAAAGTCAAAGGATTTTAGCTTCAGTGATAAATAATGAACAATATGTGTTTTAATAATAAGGTTGACATAACTATTAGAATCTGTAAAAAGAGAATAATGATCAACGATTTTGCGCCAATATATTGAAAATATAGACACAATGAATAATTCATTGGAAAAATGATTTACCAAAACTAACTCAAGAAGAAATAGAAATCCGGAGTAGTCTTGCAATCACTGTCATCACAAAGAAAGCATTAGATGCTGAGGGTTTTAGAAGGAAATTCTACCAAGAACTTAAGAAGCAGGATAGTAAAACCATTCTAACAATTTTCTTGAGGATAGAGAAATAGAAAATAATCCAAACTCATGTTATCAGGGTAGTTTGATCCTGAAAATAAAACCATAAATAGACATTATGGTAGATAAGATAGAGATGTGAATTGTTTGATGTTATTTGCAAGAGGAGATGAATTTTGTTTCCTCTGCAGTTTTCATTGCCATTCAAGGCTTTTATTTATTTATTTGTTTGTTTATTTACCATTAAAGTGTGATGGCAGTGGTGCTACGACAGTTCTGGAACTGGCTTTAAAAGGAAGGATGGGTATGCATTGGTTTCTTAGATGCTGGAGTTATTTTGTGAGAAATCAGACTTCCCTATTGTGCAGTGCAAAGCCCTGAGACTGTATGGAGATGAGGGGCCCAAATGAGCCTAACATTCCAGCCTTCCCGCCAAGACATATTTGTTTGAATTTGTCTTGGACTTCAGCCCAGTCCATTCACTAGCTGAATGCTACTCCTTGATCTCAGTTAATACCACACAGAACTGAAAACTTTCCCAGGGAAACGCTACTCAAAAGTCCAACTCCCAGAAAACAGGGAGGCATGATAAAAAGATTGTTGCTTTAAGTCTCTGTATTTTAAAGTACTTGGTTATGCAGCAGTTAAAAACTGAGACAGTTTGTGCAGCAGAGAGAACTCACTCTCCAATGCCAGGTGTGAACATAGATGCAAAATAGATTGAGTGACACTGGCAAAAGCCAAATCCAGTGAAACACAGGAACACCCACACACACCCCCACACAACTGAATGCACACATGCATGCATACATACACAGAAGCCACATTCTAGCTGTCATGAATTTTCTACTCTTTGGAATAAGATTTCTAGAAATCTTATTTCTGCATGCTTTTGTAAAGTAATAAATGCCTTGCCATTACTATACAAATGATAAATGGCTTATTTATCATGGCGCTGCTGCTGACTTACTTCTTCTGCATTTATTATTCCTTGGTTATCTATGTTACAAGTATTGTATTTTATACATTTTGAAGAGCACTCTATTCTGCATCATTGATCAATATGTCTTATTCTTTCATAATAACACAGTTGTCATCTTCTCCATTAAGAGACTCAAGATGGAGCTGGGAAGATGGATCAGGAGATAAAGCACTTACTCTACAATCATGAAGACAGGGATTGGATCCCAGCACCCATGTAAGTATTGGACAGGCGTTTCAGCCGGACTGCAATACCAGTATTCTCTCAGAAGGAGACATGACAAAGGTCGATAGCTAAGCTAGCGCGTCAGTGAGCTCTGCACTCCAGTGAGAAACCCTGCCTATTCTACAAGGTAGGATGGTTTCTCAGCCTTTTAGCTACGACCAAGTAAACTAACTTCTTATCAGCTTACTATTTGATACGACCTCGATCCAGGGATAACATATTAAACCAATGACAGTGCACATACAGCAAATGGGCACATGAAAATAATTCTACATGAATATAAATCCAATACCATTATGCACCATGAAAATGCAATTCAAGACCACCATACATGTGATCACATGCCTAGCAGAACAGCCAAATGAAAAATAGCACCAAATGCTGGTGAGACAAAGAAACTGGGTCATTTATACATCCCTGATGGGAATATAAATTGGTGTAGCCACTCTAGAAAACTGCTTGGCATTTCTTACAGAACTGAGCATGTGATTGCCATACACCTATGGATTGTTCTCTTGGGCTATTATATAGATAAATAAAAACTTATATTTGAAGAGAAAACTGCACAAAATATATCATGGGAAGTGATGGTGGAAGACACCAAAAGTCAACCTCTGGCCTTCACACACTTGTGAACCCAGAAACATGTATGCCTCCCCCCCTTTTTTACACACACTATATACACATACATAAGATTGATAGTGAAAGTTTTTATGTTATTCCAATAAATGTAAACAGAGCCTTTTACAAAAGTCAATGCTCCATCACTACAAACTCTTACAAAAGGGTACTATGAGATGGCTCGGTGGGTAAAGATGCTTGCTACCAAGTATGTCAACCTGATTTTTATCAGGGAACTCACAATTCTCCCTGGAAAGGGAGAAATGAATCCAGCAAGCTGTCCTCTGACTTCCACATGTATTATATGCCTGCAGGCCTATATATTTGTGTGTGTGTGTGTGTGTGTGTGTGTGTGTGTGTGTGTGTGTGTGTGTTTATTCACACACAGAGACTAAATACATAAATATATATATATATATTTTTTTGAAATATAATCTTAAAAAAGTCACTTAGAATAAAGGAGCAGAAGGGCATATTTTTAATCCATGAGGGATTTCTGCTCAGGATGAGCAGCAAGTCTTGTGTTTCCTGTTTTCCTGCAGTCACGTTCATGTTGCATTTAAAAGCAGGAAGACTGCTTATCATTAGCACTGCTACTTAACATTGTGCTTCAAATCTCATGGTAAACTACAAGAAATAAAAGGCACCAGGTGGTTTTTATAATAACAACAAGATAGGCAGAGGTTTCTAGTAACAAAGTAACAAACATAGACCAACCTATGGAAACATTTCAAATTTTAATCCGAAGATTTTGAAGATCTATATAACTAGAAGACTTATCAATTCACAGATAGAAAGACTTGGTATCATAAAGCTTTATGTTTTTCCCAAGTTCATCTTTCAAATTAGAATTTCAACAGTGGCTTCAGTGAAACTTAACAAGATGATATAAAAATTCACAGGAACTGGCAAAATACCAGAATATAGATAGACAAGACATTCCTGAAGACTGAAAAAAAAAAAAAGCAAGAAGAAAACTCTGGTGGGAAGATTCGGCATGTAAGCCTCTGAGATCTAAAGCTATGGTAGTTAATATATTTAATACTTATGAGAAATAGACATGGTGATCACAGAGGCACAGTAGACAGACTCTTCAAAATACATAAAATGTGACAATTACAGTGTTCCTCGTAATCAGAATGCTAAATGTAACAGACATGTCTATGGCAGTTCTATTGATGATAAGTCATTTATGACTTAAAAAATTATTTGGAGAGGATGGTTCATCCTGAGATCACTGATTCTCAAGGGCGGAAGATCCATGAAAGCAGACTCTTAGTTATCCTTCTGCTGAGTGCATGGTTGCTTCATGCCTCTGTGAACATGTGGTTCTCTCCCTTGCCGGATGAGTTTCCTGATCACTAAAACATCCGTTTTGGATATTGAGATGCTCTGTGCTTAACTGCGTCTGGCCTCACTTAGAGCAGCAGCTCTTTAGTCTCTTTGCCACACTGTCCTTGTGATGAATGGAAATTACTAATTTGGTTTTGCACATTAATCACACTAGTCTGATTTGCTCACATGTTTTCACCATCAGGCCAAGTTTCCCGAAAATAGAATTGACAGCAATGTTTGCTAGTCTCTGGGATGTTATTGGAGATGAATTACGGAACGCAAAGAAATGGACTTTGGTTGTAGTCACAGAAGGGAATGAAAGGAAAAGGTAAAGCGATGGCATCTTCTCTATGTTCCACACACTGTACTGATCTCATTACATGTATGGAGTCATGGAATTAGCATGCTGGAATGGACTTTAGGCCAACTATCAAATTGTTCATTTCACAGACATGGCAAAGCTCCCAGGATATCAGGTCACTCACCAGGTTCCGATGTGGCAAAAGGCACAAAAACCTAGATAACCAGATTCCTAGCCCACTGCCTTTTCCCGGAATGGTTTCTTATTCTGGCATTTCAGAAATAGAAGAGAGAATTTAGTATCCCAGACCTGAGTACATGATCGGCCACACTCTATCACCAAACTGTCCTAGTGTTGACAAAAGAACTGTTTGTTCTAGTGGAGTCTTCTGCATGCAGTCACAGCTGTTGTGAGCTCATGTCTGCAGTAGGCCTGCCATGTCTAACCATCAGCATGGACGGGGAGGGGTTCACGAAGTCCCACCCCTAGCTGAGAAGCTATTGGCAATTGATGGCTTCTTGGGGAAGGACAGTCAAGGATGCAGCTCCACAAACCAGTAGATGGATTGTCACCCACGAATACACAGGTAGCATTAAGTAGACTCAGTGGGTTTTAAGAAAAGAGAACACAGGAAGTTGGGAGGGGAAGGTGGTTGTGGGGGGACAGAGGAGGAATGTGAGGAGAGGGAACGGGGTGTATATACATCTGTGCATGAAATTCTCAATTATAAAAACAAGAACAGTGTTAAGTTTGCTTATGAGATCATTGCTTAGCGTGACCTTCCTAGTATACTTATCTGTGGATTATGTGGTCTGCTATGAAATCATGAACCATGACTTAGTCTAGGTGTTATTCATAATTCTGAATATCATTAAATTATTCTAATCTATGGAAGAAAGAGAAAAATCTCTATGAATCCTGGGCTAGACAACTATTTTTTAAATAAAAATTCATTTATGTAAATTTATAAAATGAAATATTCTTAAATACTTTGATGAAAACAACGTCTATAATGGTATCATTTCAAAGCCTGTCTCTAAAATTTGGTTTAAACCTAAGTTATGCCCAATTAGTTAGAATAATTAATATTTGCTTTTATAGTCTAACATAAGGCTGAATAAAACACTTAATCTGATTTAATGTTCTACAGCCTTGAAGTGTTTTTGAACAAGCTTTGCCTCAGGTACTATTAGGCTTCCTTTACTCATAAAATCCTGGTTTCATTTTGATTGTGAGAATCACACAGAAATAAAATATTTTTCCTGGCTTATAATGATGTCTCCATTTGTGTCTGTGCTATTATATCACCCAGTTAACTGAAAAATTCAATTGGATAGCGTGCATGATCCCAAAATTTAGATGCTAGAGGGCTGGGCATTTACCAGTGATGACTGATTATTTGTTAGTGATCTGAGATCAGCTAAATTGATTTATTTTACAGAAGACCAAACCAACCCACCATCACAACATTAGAATGTGTTGTAAACTGCTCAGCTAGAACATATTAAATTTAGATTTGCATCCCAACTGCAAGTATGAATGGATTTAAGAAGCATGGATTTTTGTTTTTGTTTTTATTCTCTGGAAGCGTAAGCTGAAAGGGGGAAGGCCATTTGTGCACAGAGATGAATGATACTCAAAACACCCTGGTTTCTGCTTCACACATCACTGGAGACACACTGTCCATCTTCTCTAACCTTTCCAAAAGCAGGCTTTGAGTTGATCCATCTGAGAGTCTGAAATTCTCAGCTTTTTGTAAGACCATTTTTAAAAAAAATCTAATGACTCCCAAACAGTTCAAGCTAATCAACTGTCTCACTTATCCAGAGGGCCTGATCCAGTTGGGGGCTCCTCAGATATTAGTTCATAGTTCATGTGTTTTCATTAGTTTGGCTATTTGTCCCTGTGCTTTATCCAACCTTGGTCTCAACAATTCTCGCTTATACAATGTTTGGAAGACACCCAGGCAATGGGACCGGGACTTGTCCTTAGTGCATGAGCTGGATGTTTGGAACCTGGGGCTTACGCAGGGACACTTCACTCAGCCTGGGAGGAGGGGACTGGACCTGCCTGGACTGAATCTACCAGGTTGAACTGAATCCCCAGGGGAGTCTTTGCCCTAGAGGAGATGGGAATGGGGGGTGGGCTGGGGGGAAAGCAGGGGGGGACAGGAGGGGGGAGGACAGGGGAATCCGTGACTGATATGTAAAATTAAATTAAATTATTAAAAAAAGCCTAACGACACAAGCAAGTTGCTGAGTGAGGTAGGTATTTATTACAGTGCTCAACAATGATGCTGTTTGCATGTGGTGAAGATAATATGTAGGGTCAACTCTATTGTGTGTGGTTATGTCGGTGTGTAGGTCAATCTGTGTTTTATCCTGTGTTTTCAATAAACGTTCCAATAGCCAACAGCTGACTGATATACACCAGGGCAGCAAGGCCTGTGCTTTTGCTGAGTATCCTGGCACCTTCCTCTTTCCCCTTGAGAGGAAGTATCCTAATCATAGGGAAGATAACCAGCCATAATGGACCCATTGCCATGGTTACAGTGACCTGAACAGGAGCAGCAGGGGATCTAGACCAGGGTAGCTCACCTCCTCTGTGGGGTGTTATAAACAGAACCTGGGAGAAAAAAGAGTATCTTTCTTCTGAGTTCAGGGACTGGGAATATGAGGCATGTTCCTTGTTATAAATGTGAGGAGACAGGACTGCAGTATCACAGAGTAAAGAACAGAGCAGGAGAGAAAGGGAGAGGAGGAGGAGGGGAAAGGGGAACAGGAGGAGGAGCAGGAGGAGGAGGAGTTGAAGGGAACAGGAGGAGGAGGAGGAGCAAGAGGAGGGAAGAGAAGGTAGAGAACAGGCTGACAGCTGTGAATCCTGTTCCTGGTTCTGGCCCCACAGTGGCCTCATTTGCTGTAATTCCTTAGTTTTGGGGTATGACCCTGGTTCCTCAGAAAATGCACTTTTCACTCAAATGAAGTTTTTTTTCCCTTGTGTTTCACCTCCTCTGCTGTTCTTCTTTCTTAAGATAGAAAGCGTATACCATTAAATTTGGATTTTAATTACAGATACATTTTCATATAAAGCATTTAGAACAATGAATCCCCTTTAAACACTGTATCCCATAAACTTTGATATGGAACGTTTTTTATTTTCATTCAAACATTTTATAAGTACTGCTCCCATTCTTTATTTTGTTTATGAATTGTTTAGAATTATGGTGTACAATTTCCACATTCCTAGCGATTTCTACATATTTTCTGAATCTGACTTGTAATTTAACTCCGTGGTTGTCAGAGACCATGGCTGTCCGATTTCTATCGTTTTTTTCACTGAGCCTTGTGCCCCAACATCTGGCCTTGTCTTTGTGCGTGGTCCACATGGAGCCAAATGGAACACACATTCTGCAGTCTAGGGGAAATGTTCCCAAAACGTCACTTAGTCCCCATGATTGATGACATGGGTCACTTCCACCTGTTTTCTGTCTACGTGTCCCATCGGCTATGGAAGTAGAGATGTCGAAGCTGGGCACAAATGAATTTATATTCGGGTAATATAAACATCGATTTCTTTTCTAAGTAAAGGAGAGAAAAAATAAAAAAAAAAATAAGACTGCTGAAAGTGGGAGAGTGGTAAGAGACGTCCGTCTGCGATACTTGCATATCTTACCTGGGTAATAAGTGAATAACACGACGTTGGAGTGTTTTGTCTTTGACTAGTTGCTGCACAGTCAACAGACAGAAAAATATCCTGAAGAGCCTCTCCATTGTGCTCTTGGCTGCATGTGAAGCGCTCCTGGGGGTAAGCCAAGTCTGGAGGGGTGGGTCCTGTGGATGGCTACACGCGCTAGACAGCAAGACTTACGGCCTAGACCATCATCCCAATACTTTTCAGAAAGCTCCTGATGTGCCTTTTAGGCACTCAGTTACATTAGAGCAGCAGCAAGACGCTTTTACAGAAATTTACAACATTAAAATTCTTTTCAGAGTTGCCCTCCTTATGATCACTTTTATGAACGAGATTTTTAAGCAGGAAATTCATGGTAGGATTAGCTCTTATAGTCTCACACTATTGCAGCCAGGAGGCAGGTTTTAGCCTGTTTATTAGAGAAAAGGGTCCCTGACAGTCCAGGAACAGGCCATGGCTTCCAGGCTTCCCATGGGTATAGATTAATGACAAGAACAGTATGTTGAAAAATTAGATGGCCCTGGGAAGCATAGTTTTGTCTTAAATTCATGTGCGCCCTCTTACGTTTTCCCTGTGATAAAAATAAAATGCTGTAAGAGTTTCTTTTGAAAGCTGTTATACCTCTGAAGTGTGTTGCAATAACATCAGTTTCTGGCAATAGAGCTGACATATTTCTGTCCAAATTATATACACACAGATGTTATTTTAAAAGCAACAATCCAGCAATTATCCACGATGTGATCACATTCCCAACTATCGAGTAGTAGTGCTTGGGAGAAAATGTTGCATTTTAATGGATGACATCAATATAGAGTTTTGTACAATAAAAGTGCAGGCAAGGACAAAGGCAATATATCATTGACAATATTTAGCAGCAACGTCTAAGTATGGTGATATTCACCTGCATACTTTATGTGGAGCTGGCTGCATGCTGTCTGTTTGTATTCATTTACCTGAGTACATGAAGAATATTTTCTGTGTTTTTTCTTAGCCATCATCAGAACAAGCTTGTGATTAACTGATTTTATATACAGTCATGTTTTCTTCCCTGGGGCTCTGTTTTATTTAAGCAACATGTCTTTCATTTATACATTTTTTAACTAATGGATTATAGTAGTTATTAATAAATGAATACATTGTTTGTTTATATGTGTAATTGGAAACAATAGGTAATCTCTCTTAATCACAAGGTAAACGCCAATGATTGCACTGAAGATTGAAACAAGCCACAAATGAAATATAATTATCTTTGACTGGGTGATAAAATTCCCTTGTGCACGGACATGAAAATTAAGACTGTCATACTTTCATTCTATACACTTTCATGGTTCATATGCATGTCAATGCCAGCAAATTTCACAGAAGTTGTCTCACACCATGATGGACTAAAGAAAAATGCCATTCCTGATATCATATAGCCCACACAATCTGAACCTCCATGTATTTTTCTCTCATGAGTTTGTTGTAAATTCAGAACCTCACTGACATAGGATCTTGGTGTTGGCAGGGAGTTTAAGAGTATTTTTTTAATTTAGTATAAATCATCTATTATTTGTATGTGTGTGTGCGTGCATGCTTACGCATGTGTCTGTGGGTGCCATGGAGTGCATGTGGAGGTCACAGGGCAACTTTGTGGACTGGTTCCTTTTTTTTTCCATTTAATTCTTTTATTTTTATTATTATTATTTTGTTATTTCACATGCTATACCTCTCTTAGTGCATATTGACACCCCTTACTTTCCCACAATTCCAGTCCATAATGCAAACAAATCTCTCTGGCTTTCCCTCTCTCCCTCCTTCCTTCCCTTCCTCCCTCCTTTTCCTTATCTCTCTCTCTTTCTTTCTCTCTCCCTCTGTCTCTGTCTCTCTCTCTCTTATTCCTTACCTTTCTCTCATGTTCGTTTCTATTCATTTTGTTTCCCCCCTTTTTTATTAAGAAATTTTCTATTCACTTTACATACCAACCACAGATGCCCCCCTCTTCCCTCTTCCCACCCCCTAGCTTTCCCCCTAACCACCCCCTATCCCCACATTTCCCAAGTCAAGGTCTCCCATGGGGAGTCCGCAGAGCCTGGCACACTTAGCTTAGGCAGGTCCAAGCCCCTCCCCACTGCACCAAGGCTGCACAAGGTGTCACACTATAGGCACTGGGCTCCAAAAAGCCCACCCATGCACCAGGGATGGATCCTGATCCCCCTGCCTGAGAGTCCCCCAAGCAGTTCAAGCTAAACAACTGTCTCGCGTATCCAGAGGGCCTAGTCCAGTCGTATGGGGGCTCCACAGCTATTAGTGGACTGGTTCTTTACTTTGGTCTACATTTCTGTGGGTTTCTGGAGTCAAACTCAGGTCTTCAGATATGCACAGGTAGCAATTTACTTGCTGAACGTCTTGCTGAGTTCAAGGGTTTCACCAGGCTTTCTCAGCAATTTAAATGAAGTTTCCCTCCTGCTGAACTTGAGATGACAGCATTGGGTTTCTTTGGGTGTCAGAGCTGACCCATACTCTGCTGCACCGAACAGAGAGTGCTTTCTAGATGTTCACAAATTGACACCTCGACTTGAGCCAGGGGCAGACAGTGGTGTGGTGTATTGGTGGTCTTCCAGTCAGTGGGATTATTTCCAAAGGCACGTAGACAGTGAGACCCTGCGCCTTTCTTTTCATGTCCTGGCCATGAAATGAACTCTGTTCCATCCCATGGTCCTTGCTAAAATGTTCTCCTTCATGATGAGCTCAAAATCAGTGGAGTCAATCAATGGGGTGAAACCTCTTAAAACTACTAGCCAAAATGCATTAAACCTTCTCGTTTTAGAAATTATCCCTAGGGCTGGAGAGATGGCTCAGCCGTTAAAGGCTAGGCTCACAACCAAAAATATAAGAAATTATCCCTAGTGTTTTGTTACAATGATGGGAAGCAGCACGCTCTTCAACAGTCATCATCAGCTCCAGAATTTCTTCTTTCTCCTACCACCTGAATAAATGTCCACATTCCTTTAGGAGGACCCAGGTCAGTTTCTGCTGTTGTGTCTGGAGTGCTTGCTCGCAGGTCGTTTGTCTTGTCTCTTTCAGTAGAGGGACTGTGAGTCTGAGAACAGCTTGGTTTTGCCTAGTGATTGTGACAATGCATTGGAGAAGCTGACCTCATCTTCCTGCTCACCCATTGTTACTCTTGCAGATTACAAGGATTGTAGTTAGGTACCATTACCACCATCCAATTGTAGAGTATTTCTATACATCTTTGCCCCCTGAGGCCATTTGAAGTCTACCCTTGCTCTCACTTTGAATCCCAGACAATTGTTTATCTGTTACACTCTCCGATGCTGCATATGAATGGGATCACGTGATCACATGATATGTACTCTTTTACATCTACTCCTTTTCAGCCTGCATAGTGCATTGTACTGGTTGTTTCTGTGTTGCCATGACCTCCAACCAAAAGACCAGCCGGGAACTATTTAGAGAGGGAAGGAATTATTTCAGTTCACAGTTTCAGAGATGTCCCAGTCATCATATCAGGGAAAGGCATAAAGTGCTGGCTCTGCCAGTGGAAGTGGGACCGTGTGGCAGATGGTTTTCACATGGTACCCAGCAGGATGCAGAGAGAGCACAGGCTGGAACCTATCTACTTCCTACTGACAGCCATGCTTCACCTGCTAAAGATTCCAGTCTTCAAAGTAGTGCCCCAAGCTGGGGACCAAATGCTCAAAATATGGCCCTAGATATTTAGATTCAAACCATAGCAAGTTTTGCCCATTTTGTAGCACATATTACTATTTAGTTCATTTTATAGCTGAGTAGATAGATGTCCATGTAGAGATACTATATAATATCATCCACTTACCAATTCATAGGTATTGGGCTGTTCATAGTTTCTAAGTGTTATGAAAAATAGTCTTTTGGACATTCAAGTACAATTTTTTTTAAAAGATTCATTTGTTTATTTTTATTTTTATGGGTATGAGTGTTTTGTCTGCATGTATGTATGTGAACCGTATGTATGCCTGGTACCTGGAGGAGGTCAGATGAGAGTGTCAGATCCTCTGGGACTAGAGTTACAGATGGTTGTGAGCCTTCATGTGTGTGTTGAGAATTGAAACCATGTCCCTGCAAGAGCAGCAAGTCCTCTTAACCTCTAAGGACTCTCTCCAGTCCTCTTGTACAAATCTTAATGTGAATATATTTTAATTTCATATGGATAAATACTTGATTGAAATTTCTGTGCCATATAGTAAACTTCTGTTTAAGTTTTTAAAACTGTCATGGAGGTTTGACTGTATAAGGTCCAGAGCTTGTGTCTCTGGTTTGGGTGCTTATGGATCCCCTGGGAGACGGAGCCTAGCTGGAGGAAGTGAGTCGCTAAGTGGCAGGTCTTCAGGGTTAAGTTCTAAATTTACTTCCTGTCAGCTTTTGTCTTGTAAACTGGGGTGAGTGAGCCAAGGCCACCATAATTGTGAACCATTCCTACAGTTTGTGTTCCCAGCCATGACGGGCTGTACTCTCATGTCATGAGACCAGATAATCTCTTCCTTAAGCTGCTCCTTGTTAGGTATTTGATCATGACAATGAAAAGTAACTAATATACTAACCAACTGTGTTTCCAGAATGGCTGCACTACTCTTCATTCCCCAAAGAATGAAGAAAAGTTTTAATTTCTTACATCTTTACTAATAACAATATCAACTTTGAGTGTGTGTGTGTGGTAACCGGGATTGAACCCAGGGTCTTGTAAACAATAGATGAGCTCTTTACTGGTCTCTATAGTCCCCAGGTCTTTTTTTATTTTTTATTTTGAGACAGCGACTCAGACTCAGTAAATTGTCTGTCTGGCCTTGAGCTTGAGATCCAACTGATCCAGCTTTCTGAGTAGTTGGGATTACAAGCCTGTTCACCAGGTCATCATTCTTTTTTAATTATAGCTATTCTAGTGGGTATGGAATATCTTAATTGGTTTTAATTTACATTCTGCTAATGACTAACAATGTTGAGCACTTTTTCATGTGTTTATAACCACTTGACAGTGCTTAGAGAAATGTCTTTTTAAGTTTGTTTGTTTTTATAATTAGCTGTGTCTTTCTATTATTATACAGTTTTTTTTTTTTTTAACATGCCGGGGATTAGACTCAAGTCCCCCAAATCCTAACAAAGACTCTACTTCTAACCTACATCTTCATACATGCTGGGTGTCAGGCTTAAGTCAGATAAGTAATACACAGTTCTGTTCCTGCTCTGTAGATGGAGTCTCTTCTTATTTTCTTAATGCATTTAGACACACAATGGCTTCCTAACCCTGATGATTTTCAAGTAATCATTGATTTTATTTCTCTTTTTTGGGGGAGGGTTTGAGACAGGGTTTCTCTGTGTAGCCCCGGCTAGCCTGAAATTCATTCTGTAGACAGGCTGGCCTTGAATTCACAGAAATCCACCTGCCCCTGCCTCCCAAGTGCTGGGATCAAAGGCATACACCACCAAACACAGCATAGCTATTTTCTTTTTTAGCTTATGATTGTGGCAAATAGTTAGGATCACTTTGTCTAATTGTAGTCATAAATATGTTCTATGTTATTTTTATTGAATATTTATAGTTCTAAATCTTCCATTACTTTGATTCCTTTTTAATTATTTATGTCTGAGTTAGCTGAGTTAATTAATATTCTGAATTAAGAGTTTATATATGTAATGATAGTCATTTTTTCCAGCACAGTCTATTGAAAAGAAAAAAAGTCTTTTACCTTTTGAAGTGTCTTAATATCTTCACAAAAAAAAATTGCCTTAAAGATGTTTCATTGGTTTTTTCTCACTGGACTCTGTGGCCTCTCTGTAAACTAGTGCCACAGAGTTTTGTTTACTCTGGCTTTAGAATAAGGTTTGAAATCAGATAATATGAGTTCTCCAACTGGGCTCTTTTTCAGTATTGATTTACTGTCCCTTCTGGTAGCAGAATTTAACATCATCCTAGAAGAAATGGTAAGTCTGGGAACAGGCAATATCAGGACAGGATACTTTCTATAAATATGTTGACTGATTAGATATGTAAGGGTTCCTGTGAGTAGAAGAGAACTTAGAAAATGACACATGATGAAAACTTCTGAGTTTCAAAAATATATGTGCATGTGCCTGGAGGTTCCACATAAATACCGGTGCAGAGGAGGCCAATTGAGTGTGTCAGATCCACTAGAACTGGAGTTACAAGTGGTTTAAGCTGTCTAATGTGGATCCTGGGTCCTCTGGAAGAATAGTATATGTCCTTAACTGCTGAGCCTTCTCTTCAGCCTCTAATTTCTGATTTTTTTTTTTAGCTTATGATATTGTATTTCTATTTTTGTTCCCTATAAGATCCAAGGCCACTGTAAGAATTCAGTGGTCTGCATGGATTGATATCTAATTGGTCTTTTTCCTAAATCTTCATGGTTATCTTTAGCGGCCAGACCTCTCCTTGAACACAATGGAAAGTGTATGTGCCACAGCTTGACCACATTAGTGAAATCTTCCTGTCTCTCCAGTTGGGTGTTTGGCATCTTCTGTGTTCAGCTTAGTATCACTTCTTATCATTTTTATTAATTATCTTAATGTATCTGTAAGATTTTAAAACACTACATCTACTGGTATGTGATTTAATTATAACAATGTTTGAAGGTTTTAACAGACTATTTTGTTCAGATTATGTGAGAGAAATGTGAAGGATTTTCTGACCAAACAATATTGGTAGCTTAGCTTGAGCAGTCTGTGTAGAAATTTATTCACTTTGTCTTCCTCTGAATGACAATGGCTTCTTTACTGTCTGTTCGTGTCTGAAATTCTAAAATCAACCCGGATTTGACAATCTCAACTTATTAGTCATTTTGCTCACTTTGTCTTCAATCATTGCTTTAACCATCACTTGCCGGTTGGGTTACATGTGTTTCACTAATTATTTCATACTTAGCATTCTTGTCGTCAGTACACAGCATTTTAGCCCCTAGAATGCTGCATGTCCTTCTATTTTACCTAAGAAAATGTCCTGTTTTCCATAATGTCCTCTTTGTGTGTCAAAGGACACCAGCATTTGGAAGCACAACCCATAATGAAATAGGTCTTCTCTCAGCTGCCAATTATCTTCTACATTTTCAACAGTTTCCATCATACTTTTACAGTATTTTTTTGTCATTAAAACTGCATTTTGAATGCTGATAAGTAATCCAGCCACTAATGAAATTTTATCCTCACCTCTGCTACTGCCCACATTTTTGTGAAAATGTCTTCTTTTATGTCTAAAATATTTTAAACCTCTTAATCATGATGAGTTCAATTCAGAAAGAGTTGAACTGATAATTTATAATAATATATATTCTTGTATTTGACTTCTAAAAGTGATGAGCTGATACACTGCTAAAAAATACAAAGTGATGAATGGGAATTTGATACCTATCTTAGTCACTGTTCTATTTTTGTGAAGAGACATCGTGACCAAGGCAACTCTTGTAACAGACATTGCTTAATTGGGGCTTACTTATAGTTTCAGAGGTGAGTCCATTATCATCATGGTGGGGAGCACGGCATTAGACAGGCAGACATGGTGCTGGAAAAGGAGCTGCTGATTACATCCTGATCACAGGCAGCAGACGAGGAGAGAGGCACTGGGCCTGACGTGGACTTTTGAAACCTCAAAGCTCACTCCCAGTGACACTCTTCCTCCAACAAGGCCACACCTCCTAATCCTTTTAATCCTCAAAAGGTTCTACTCCCTGGTGATTAAGCATTCAAAGATGTGAACCGATGGGGCCATTTTCATTAAAACCATCACAATACCTAAGAATTGACACCACATATCTTAAAAGCTATACTATCTTTACATCCTTAGCACAGGTTTTAGTTATTGAAGGTTTGACTCATCTATGGACCTGCCTGAGTAACCACACTCAGTCTAAGAAGTGTCAATTGATATGTCACTGCCTATTTTGACCTCATTACAAGTAATAATATATATTCCTTTTTATAAATAATAACATAGGTGGAAGGAAGAGTTCTGCTGTTTAGCTTCCTCATAGTTGTCATGAATACGTAACTTATAAAAATTCTGAGACTATGTAGGTAGTAAAACGGTGAAATGTTAGTCTATAGTTACCTTGTGCAATGCAGGGCTACCTGTGGCAACCTAGGGAAGCATTTCTCTATCATTGACTCATCTAAGCAAGTGGTTCTCAACCTGTGGGTTGCGACCCCCTTGGGGTCATGTATCAGATATCCTGCATATCAGACATGTATATTACGATCCACAATAGTAGCAAAATTACAGCCATGGAGTATCAGTGAAACAGTTTCATGGCTGAAGGTTACCACAACATGAACTGGATTAAAGGGTCACAGCATTAGGGAGGTTGAGAACCACTGAAAAACTAACATCTACTTATCTCTCCATCTGAGCTGAGCCATCAGAGACACAACCACCACATAGAGTAGCTGTCAGCGCTCTTGACCCTGCTCTGAGTCTTCCTTATGACTAACAGCTCGGAAGATAAGTAGATGAAGGGGGCAAAGGAATACTTGAGTAGTAAAAACCTCTTCCACAAGCAAATCTCTGACTGAAGAACAACCATGGTGTTAAAAGTGTTACGTGGAAACTATTGGTTTTAAATCCAGGTTTTTAAGTTGGAAATTTTCACATTACCCATACCGTTTACACACACAGCTTTCTCCTGTAAATTTTGGTAATTGCATTCATCAGGAAGGACTCTTATAATGTTTTATGACATCAAATGTAGCATACCTACCAGAGATTGATGCCTAATAGGTAAGTGAAATGTTACAAATACTTTTAATTCATGACTTTTTACTCTGGATATGCTAAGAATTTTCCCTCTATACTTTATGTAGTATTGTAGAAATGCTGTATTGTTTAAAAACTATTCTCTGAGTTGTCTAAATAATAATTAAAAAAAGCCAAAGGCACCAACAAATCTAAGAAGGAGGATGAAGGATGGAAAGTTTTAAGCATTTTCAAAATATAGTTCTGACACAGAGTCAGCATGACCTAATAATAACACGCTGTAAATGTGGGGTGTTTTGAGATCTCCAGATGAAAGGCACTGTGGAAATAAGGCATCATTACCATTGATTTTACTATGCCTGCCAAACAAAATTTTTGAAATTACTGAATCAAGCCACACAGCTCAGCCTCTCCATCAGGTTTACTTCCAAGAATATGGGCAGAAATTTCTAGCTTATTAACAAGCTTCAGTAACATATACAAATGTATGATCCTAACAACAAAATGACTGTTATTTCCTTTAACCAGCAAAGTAAGAATTAATGTTTTATCAAGAGGAAAAGGCGAAAGTTGTTTGTCCAATTAATAGCTATATGAAACACTTGTCAATGTAGAATAAAGCCAAAATGATATCTCATCTTAAATATTATTGTCATTTTTGTTATCTGCCTTTCCAAGGGAAAGAAAGTGTCCAACTCATCTTTGCCTGGAATTACAGAATGGCTTTAGGTATCAGGTAGTTTAGTTGATAATTTTCTTTTCTTTCTGAGAGACATGTTATGTGGGGTGACAGGCACTCTCTTCATTTTCTTATGATTTAGTTTTTTTTTTTTTAACTACCCACACATACTATTGGTTAGATTCATATCAAAGTAGCTTCGGCTAAAAATGCCAAGAACCTAAGCATGCTTGTGGCAACCCCTGACACCATGAAAGACCATTCATTGTCTTTTGACATGGTTACCCAGTGAGCCAAGGACACTTCTTTGATTTGGGTCATGTACACATTTGGCTGTGCTATTAAAAACATCTTAAAAAAGGAAACACACAAAACCTTGGCCTTTCCCTTTCAGTGGTTATATTGTAAACAAGT
The DNA here is from genome assembly GCF_949786415.1 of Peromyscus eremicus. NCBI lineage: Eukaryota > Metazoa > Chordata > Mammalia > Rodentia > Cricetidae > Peromyscus > Peromyscus eremicus. Next base: position 44,459,044 of record NC_081428.1, on the reverse strand, counting down.
GTCCTTTTTGTGGTCTTGTTAGCTCCCTTTTTTTTTTTTTTTTTTTTTTTTTTTACGTTGGTTGTTTTACTATGCATAAATCTTTCTTTGTAGAGCTAAAGAGCTGATCAGTGTTCATAAGCACAGGAAGGCCTGTGCCTTGTAGAGGAAATGCATGTCTTGAATAAGCTATGTTCAGATATGAGTAATCGTGCTGTTGGCCACGAATCCAGTGTTAATTGACAGCACATGTTGAATAAGGTGTCTCTAAAGAGAGACACAGACTAAGTCCAGGTTAGGCATGAGTGGTTGATGAAAATGTTATGACCGGGGGGCTCCCAAGAACCCGATCCAGAATTCCCCCTAGGAGCAATGGTTCAGCATTTGTTAAGTCAGTGTTTGTAGTGGACACGATAGAACACAACCACTTTGAAAAATGACTACCAACTGTACGTTAGATTATATACATAAAATGTGTCCGAAATGAAGGACTCTTTGTCAGCTTCCTTCCAGCTCACCCCATCACTTTTCTCCGTGTGCTCTGGCCTATTAGATTTTTCTATGCGTCATGCACTGGGTCTTGTAGGCAGCCTCACACCTTCACACAGACTGTTTCCCCCTGTAAACACTGGGGATTTGCCATTGACTCCTGAACTGGAGTCTCTGTGGGGGTTTGAGGATTACATCTCATTTCCCTTACCTTCCTAAAAGAAGTCTTGAGTGCTGAATCTCTTCTGTGTTCTTACCGGGTATCTTACCTCCTCTCCCACACCCCCTCCTCCATGTCTTACACTCTCCTGCTTCCTACGATGACTTTGTATTTGTGTTGAGTCAGTTGCTCAGGCTGAACAAAAACCCTCAGCATTTCTTTTCCAGCATATTTCTGCTGTGGAATAATCGTTTCGTACACTGTTAATGGCTTAATAAAGAAGCTGACTGGCCAATAGCTGAACAAGATAAAATTAGGCAGGAGAGCCAGATTAGGAGAATGCTGGGAGGAAAAAAGGCAGAGTCTGAAGTTGCCAGCCAGACACAAAGGGAGCAGGAGATGAATGTGCCATGTTAATAAAGGTACCACCACCAAGTGGCAGGGCGTAAATAAGGAATATGGGTTAACTTAAAATGTAAGAACTAGTTAGTAACAAGCCTGAGCTATTGGGCTAGCATTTATAATTAATATAAGCCACTGTGTGATATTTGGAAGTGGCTACTGGGACAGGGAAACTTCCATCTACATAGTTCTAGTTAAGGTGAGACAATAGAAGCAATTCTCCTGAAGGAGTTGAATGTTGGCAACATTGGGGACTGTACATGTGATTTCACCCCCTAATCAGCTGAATTACATTGATCAAGACAGCAAGACAGTGATTGCTCTCTAGGAAAAACAGGTACTTAAATCTTTTCTTCATTTTCAGCTCACCCACATTTTTTTTCAGACTTACTCAGTTGGAAGTCTATTTATTTTTTTTAAAGGCTTAAATTCTCCTTGAGGGAGAAACTAGCTACCAGGTCTGTAATTATTTTCTCTTGCCTAGTTTTCACCTACAGACTTCAGACCTACTGCACCAGCACTAGAACTGCCTGCCATCATTAAAAAATAAATAAATAGAGCTCGTTAAACTTTCTATACACCTGTTGCTGGTTTGGACCCCCTGGTTGAACTCAGAGAGCCTACTACTCTATACTGTTGACTACCTATCCCAGCCATTCTTTCTTCCTCTGAAATAGTCTACCCTTTGAGATAGCACAGGATAGGCTTTCAAATCCTGGCATTGCCACTTTCTAGCTCTAAGAAAAGGCGAGTTTTACTTGAATGTACTCAGCCTCAGTTTCCACTTCTGTTCAATGGATATCCCAATGACATATGTTTTGTGGAACTGTTGTGGAGATTAATGTAGCTAATGTATGTTAAGCACTTAAAACAGCATTTAGTATATTGAAATCCATTGATAAATGTAACTTGTATAATTATTGTTATTCAAAGATGTTGTTATTTCTTTTTTCCATGGTTCCAGCACTGTGGGGAGTGCGCAGGAAGCCGGTGACAGCTCTTTCTTGTTAGGATTTTATAATGTGCTTGAGAAAGGAGGATGAGTGCAGATTTACTTTTTAAGCCAAAAATAAAACCAGATGTGACTGACTAGCTGGTGTTAATAAGGACAATGGGGACATCGTGTCTGATGGACCACCCTCCGGGAGAGGAAACACTGGATCTGCCTGGCCTACATTTTCACCTTTCTTTTCCACATTTCCAAAAAAGTGGATTCTTGGTCTGGAGACAGCCAGGGACCACGAGTCATGCTGATGTGTCCAATGTTGACAGAGCATCACCAGGTCCCGTGAGTGGGCTCCTGTGGCTGCTCTCCCTATTCTACCTCCTCTCAGAGGTAAACGGCCATGGGGATCAGTGTTGCCTGCACACTGGGGCCAGTTTCTCTTTCCATAGGACTGGAGCAAAGGCCCTCGTACACAATACAACACCCAGGCTCTTCCTTACACTCTTTAGACGGTTCACTTTGTAGCTTCTTACTATGTATTGTTTAAAAGAAAGTGACTAACTATATTGTCGGGTTTGATCTCAGAAGGTAAAGGCACAGGCACACCAGAGTTCTCTATGCTAGGGTTGGGCATCGGTTATAGAGATTCACAAGGGGCAGGAACCAAACTGATCTACGTCGCACGCACGCACGCACACACACACACACACACACACACACACACACACACACACACGACAAACACCAACAAAACTATTTAGTGTGTTCTCATCACTTGTAGTGTTTGACCCTAGAGAAAAATTCAACAAATAGCTTCCTTTCTCCACATTCAGATCCGAATCCTCCGGATCCTTATTAAATCATCAAACCAAAACAAAAGCCCAAACTAGCCGCACACCTCTGTCCCAACAGGAAATAAGCATGAAGAGAACTAGAATGTTTACTATGAGGACTACAGATTGCCTTATAAGGCTTCTCAGCCAAAGTGAGAGCCCTAAGCCCACAAGTGATGTAGTAAATTCTAGACAGCAGAGAAAGGAGGAACCCTTTGACTGATGTGAAGGAGGATTTCCACAAAGGGGAGACAGAAAGGGGGAGAGCATTTTGGGCAAAGGAGTACCATGACCATCACATTCCTTGCCTTAGTTTATATACCTTCTGAAACCAAAGGCACAGCAGTCATTCGATTGCCAGGGGGATCCCAGCAAGCACAAGGGAGGATGGGAGTAAAGTCATATGGGGTGATGAAGAAAGCCAGGGAAAAACTGGGTAACTCTAAGTTCATAGCTCAGTTCCACCTGGATTCTCTGAGAATATAGGAAGCATACCCCAGGAATATTCTGGTGGATCAGGGAGGCCGAGGCACTTGCCCACCAGCTATCATGTACTCCCCTCCCCATGTGGTCCAGGAAGTCCTGGACCAGCCAGAGAGAGCCTAGATACAGAGAGCTTTAGCACCCAGAAAACTCTCTCGGTTCTTCTTTCTTTACTGAACACAGTTTTGTCCCAATCTTCCCTGGTTCAACGAACAGTTCCACAGTTGATCCAATAGCAGGAGACAAAATGTAATACTGATTCTTCAACCACTTCATGTATTAGGTATTTACATTGTGCCTGAGGAACATGTAGTGCTGGCTACCAAATCCCGAATACAGTGCGATGAATTAGCCCTTTTCTCTCCAAATCCATTTCTCCATCTGTAGTTTGAAGTGATGTTAGCTATTTGAAATTGTTGCTGAATTGATACAACAGGGCTACATCTTTAGAGCCTTCATCGTGTTCCTGCCATACTTGACTCATACCTTTGCCCTGTGTGGTGATACACTGTGTACCCCAATAAAGCTTGTCTGGGGATCAGAGGACAGAGCCAGCCACTAGATTAGACATAGAGGCCAGACAGTGGTGACATACGCCCTTAATCCTATCACTTGGGAGGCAGAGATCTGTCTGGATCTCTGTGAGTTCAAGACCAAACTGGAAACAGAGCCAGGTGTGGTGACACACACCTTTAATCCCAGCACTTGAGATCTCATGTCTTTACTTGGGAAGGACACATGCCTTTAATCCAGGAAGTAATATGGCAGGACACAGAAAGGTATATAAGGTGTGAGGAAACAGGAACTCCCCTCTTGAGACTGAGGATTTCCTAGAGATAAGAACTTGTGGTTGTCTTGCTCTGCTTCTCTGATCTTTCAGCTTTCACCCCAATATTTGGCTCTGGGTTTTTTGTTATAAGACCTTTTAAGATTTGTGTTACACCCCTGTGTGTTTTTCTTCTGAATTGTTCACCTTGCATGTGAGTACATAGATCTTTAGCTTGGGCCGCTTCTCTTTCCACACTCTAAATAGACAGCTTAGGACACTGTCCAAGGTTATTTAAGTGAGTTTTTTTCCCTCCATTCTGACATTCAAGGTATTCTGTGTTATAACTGTATCCCCCAAAGGAAATGCTGAATCCCTAACTCCTAGTACTTCTGCATGTCATCTTCCTTGGAAATTCGCTCTTTACAGAGATGGTTCATAAGATGAGTTTGTTTGGGTTATGATAGGCCTACTTCAGGTGCCACGAATTCTATAAGAAACATGGCAGGGATGCTTAGAAGATGGCTCAGATGTAAAGTGTGTGCTGTACAAGTACAAGGATTGAGTTAAGTCTCCAGAACCCATGTTAAAAATAAAATTAGTGGGTGTAGTAGCACATACTTGTAATTCCAGCACCAAGGCCGCTGTGACAGGTAGATTCCTGGGGCTGGCCTGGTCTACTTCATGAATTCCATACCAGTGAGCAATCTTTCTCAAACAAACAATTTAAAAACAGAAAAATGTTGGATGTACTTGAGAAACTACAACCAAGTTTGTCTTCTGGCCTCCACATGTATGAACACATGTACAGACGCATATAAGTACATGTACATCTTTATATACATGAACTCACACATGTGCACACACACACATACCACAACAACAAAAAGAAAAAAATGTAGAAAAGAGAATTTAGAGATAGACACATGGGAGAAAGGGATATGTGGAATCAGAGGTAGAGAGTGTAGTAGCCACAAGCCAAGACTGCCAAGGACTGCCAGCAACCACCAGTAGCTGGAAACTTCCAGAAAGAGATTTTCCTGAATTCCCCAGAAGGAGTGTGGTCTTCACAATGTCTTGATTTGAGCCTCCAGAGCTCTGTTGTTCCAGACTGTGGTACTTTGTTACAATGTCTAAGGGAGCTAAGACACAGGACCATCCCTGAATGGTACAACAAACACAGGCCAAGTCAATCCCACTATCAACTAAGGTCAACTGATTTCCTCCTGTATCTTTGGTTTCCAAGGAAACCACATCATCCACAATGTGGTGTACCTGTGAGCTGAGAGTTACTAATGCAGTTTGGTAAATGATGGTGGTCATGACCCAAAGAAAACAGCTACTGCGAAGCTTCACAATGAGACTGATGTCCTCAGCAACACACTGCTCATTTCCTAGTTGCTTGGTAAATGTGACGTTCTCTTATGGTATGCTTCTTTTGTACCAGAGATGGCAGAAGGATGGTTCTTAGGATGTGAGAAAGATATTCACTCTTGTATGCTCTTTCTCTCCAAGCCCTTTGGTTTTTTCCTCAACTGTCTGAAAAGATCTAGCAATGATACTTCATGTAGCACAGGACAGCTTTTTTGAGCATGTTCCACTCACACCCTGTGGTGGTATTGTGTTCCCCAAAATACTGTGTACCCTAATAAACTTATCTGGGGTCAGAGAATAGAAAAGCCACTAGATACTTAGGATAGACAATGGTAGCACATGCCTTTAATCCTAGCATTCCAGAGGCAGAAATCCATCTGTTCAAGGGATACAGCCAAGCATGGTGACTCACGCCCTTAATCCCAGAAAGCGAGCCTTTAATCCCAGGAAGTGATGGTTGAAAACAGAAAGATATATAAGGCGTGAAGACCAGAAACTAGAAGCATTTGGCTGGTTAAGCTTTTAGGTTTTGAGCAGCACAGTTCAGCTGAGAGCCATTTGGATATGAGGACACAGAGGCTTCCAGTCTGAGGAAACAAGATCAGCTGAGAAGTTGGCCAGGTGAGGTTAGCTGTGGCTTGTTCTGTCTCTGATCTTCCAGTATTCACCCCAATAACTGGCCTCAGGTTTGATTTTATTAATAAGACCTTCTAAGATTCCTGCTACAACACCCCCTTTCATCCTAGAAATTTTTATGTGATTTTGGGAACAAAGGTATGCAAACCAAACACACACTGCAAATAACTCATAAATAAATGAATTTCAAAACAGTTCTTCGGTATACGTATAATTTCACAATTTATTAACAGTGAAAGGGAATTTGCATGCTAATGAGATGAAAGTACTTATTTATTTTTACATAAACAATTAAATCCTGGCTAAGCATTTACTAATACTGAAGGACACAGAACACCGTCAATGATCTTCAGCGTTGACAGATGTTTTAGTTTTGAAACTGTCAATGCTCAGAGTGCCATTTTGTATAAATGTGTAGTATGTTTAGGGCCATTTCAGAAAATTGTTGGAAATTCTGTCCTTATCTTGAGCCAAAACTCATTTAATAATTTTTATGAAACTCAAGTCAGCAACTCAAACAGCAGTTTTTAAAAGCAAACATTTTTTTATGCAATCAAACCCAAAGATGCATGAATTTCATACTTTTGCTGAGGAATAATAGTAGGAAAATTAAAGTCTTTGCTCCAAACTATTACGTTTCTGCAGGAGCAGAGAACCTTGCAATACCCCCAAAGTACTGAGATTCATAACATGCTGTAGTCCGGAATCTGAGTATACCTGTATCAGGCATCTGCTGTGGAATGTCTTTCTGTATGATGTAAATATGTTTTATTACCATTGGTTAATAAAGAAGCTGCTTTAACCTATAGCAAGGCAGGATACAGCCAGGTGGGAAAACCAAGCAGAGATTCAGGGAGAAGAGGGAGGAATCAGGGAGACCCCAGTGAACTGCCCAAGAAGCAAGATGTAAAAGTACCAGTAAGCCACCGGCCATGTGGCAACACATAGATGAATAGAAATGGGTTAATTTAAGATGTAAGAACTGGCTCATAATGAACCTGAGCCATAGGCCAAACAGCTTGTAATTAATATTAAGGCTCTGAGTGATTGTTTTATAAGCTGCTGCAGGACCAAACAGGACAGAGAAAAGGCTCCAGTTACAGGCCTCTCTTCCTGGCATTGCATAACGTGATGGTACACACAGTGCAAAGTGCATATTGTATGCTCAGAACCAAGACTGCAGTAAAGTCCTGGTGCAGTTGAGCAGTGAGTGGTGACAGAGGTCTTTAATCCCAGCCTTCAGGAGGCAGAGGCAGGCAGACCTCTGAGTTAAGAGTCCAGCTTGGTCTACGGAGAGAGTTCCAGGACAGCCAAGCCTACAAAAGAAACCTTGTTTTGAAAAAACAATGCAAAATAAAACAAAAACAAAAGCTCTGGTGTTGGATACAGGTCTCTTCCAGCCCCCAGAAGACATTGTAGCAGATGTTATGGCCTTCATCAGGGTGCTAATTATGTATTATAGGAGGATCCTTACCTATCAAGTTCTTCCTTGTTCATATACATGTTTTGTATTTCATTTAAGATTTATTTTATATATTTTTAAAATTATGTATATGTGTATGTGTCTTGTACTGGCTAATTTTATGTCAACTTGACACACACACCAGTTATCAGAGAGAAAGGAACCTCAACTGAGAAAATGTCTCCATAAGGTCTGACTGTAAGGTGATTCACTGGAGAAAGTCCAGCCCATTGTGGGTGGGGCTACCTCTGGGCTAGTAGTTTTGGGTTCTATAAGAAACTAAGTTGATGTCATCATAGAGCCTTTGTCCAGTGACTGATGGAGGAAGATGCAGAGATCCACGGCCAGGCACCAGGCTGAACTCTGAGAATCCAATTGATGAGAGAGAGGAGAGATTCTGCAGGCGGGGTATGTGAAGATCGTGATGGGAGGATGTGCAGAGATGATGGACCACACTAGTGGAAGCCCATGAACTGTGGACTGGTGGCTGTGGAGCCCCCGTGGGATTGGACTAGGTCCTCTGAATACAGAAGATGGTTGTTTGCTCGAACTGTTTGGGGGGCACCCCAGGAAGCGGGGGTTGGGATCCATCCCTGGTGCATGGGCAGGCTTCTGGGAAGCCGGTGCCTGTAGTGTGATGCCTTGCGCAGCCTTGGTGCAGTGGGAAGGGGCTTGGATCTGCCTAGGCTCAGTGTGCTGGGCTCTGCTGACTCCCTATGGGAGACCTGGATTTGGGGGATGTGGGGATGTGGGGTGGCTTGGGAGAGAGGGCTGGGGGGTGGGAGGAGAGAGGAGGGGGGATCTGTAGGTGGTATATGGAGTGAGTAGAAAATTTCTTAATAAAGAAAAATGAAAAAAAAAAAAGAATGTACTAGACTATCTAACGAGACAGAGTGTCTGGCTCCTACATTGCTGGTTTTGTTGGACAAAAGATTCTTCAAATATGCAAATAGGATATTTGGTAACTGTTCCTCATCGCTTACACCATCTTTAAAAAGTGTAATAAATACAAATTAGAAGAAAAAGAAAGAAAGAAAGTTGAACAAGCCATGGGGAGCAAACCAGTAATCGGCACCCCTCCACGGCCTCTGCATCAGCTCCTGTCTCCAGGTTCCTGCCCTCACTGCAAATGTGATGATGAACTGTTATATGAAACTGTGAGTGAAATGAACCTTTCCCTCCCACATTGCCTTTGGTCATGGTGTTTCATCACATCAATAATAACCCTGAGACAAGTCTGTATGTGGGTAAGTACACATGAGTCAGGCACTTGAGGAGTCCGTAAGAGAGTGACAGATACCCCAGAGTTGTAGTTAACAGGAGGTTATGAGATGCCTCACACGGGTGCTGGGAACTGAACTCATGCTTTTTGCAAGAGCAGAACACGCTTTTAACCACTGAGCAATCTCTCCAGCTCACCTTTTGTATTTCTTAGTACAGTAACTCTGTGTTCTCGTCTCATAAACCGTCTTCTGGGTCCTACCAGTTCTCTGGGGAAGCCTGTTCTCTTAGGAGGCAATTCCCATCCCTTACTTAGCAGACCCCAAATTCCTCAGATGGTTTATGCTGAGACTTGGCCTTAAGTCAAGGGCTGGTGGCTAGGAGGTGGGTGGAGGTGGCTTCTGGGGGAGCAGGGTAATGTCTCTTAGGACACAATCACTGTATCAATCTCAGGCAAGGGGGACAGATCTGTATTTGGCAGAGACAAATGGGGCATTTCTGCTGCCCACCAGGTCCAGCTACATTTGAGCTCCAAATGTCTCAAGCATATGGATTTAGGTATTCACCTCCGCAGTTCCATTTCTTCATTGGAGCCTGGCTCTGTTGTACCAGAGTTGTGGGGTTAACAGTGCAAGCATCTCTGAAGGTCTGTGACAATTATAATGAGTTTTCCTGTTGTTGAGCAGGAAGTGATTCAGCTCAAAAATTTTATTCAGAGTCTACGTTCTAGGACCATTTCTGGTACCCATCATTTTACATTGAGTTTCCTAGAAGCAGTAGGAAATGGAGCCTGTGTGTGGACTATTGGAGGAGCCGAAGTGGACAGCCACAAAAATTGCACAGTGACAAAATCGTATCCGAAGGATCCCATAATCCTTTGGGATTTTTGAAGCTATGAGTGCCCTTCAGAGTCACTCACAAATGGATGAAAGCGTAACAGGTTTTCACGCTTCCCTTTAACCAGTCATTGATTAGAAGATGCCCTAGAGGAGGTGCTGTAACCTTGGATGAGGAAGGTCCCTTTGACAGAGCACAATTTCAAGAGAGAGACGTAGCTATGAGATGCAGCAGCAGCCAACACTCCCAGATGTTCATGCAAATGACCGTTTTTTTTCTCCCCGACAGGGTCATCTGAACAGAGTATGTATGACTGTATCCAGGATGACACATAGCATCCCCGACACTTCTCAGTTTAAGGCAGTACCTAGAAAACTGTGGGAGACGGGGACCTCGATTATCTCATAGGTTAGTATCTGCAGAATTCTGAGAAGCCTGGCTCGGTAGTCACTCAATAAGTCTTTGTTGACTGGGTGATTGAAATGAATGAGTAATTAAAGCACATTTATAGATGTCACGTTTTGTAAACTGACAATCACTTTCAAGGCACATCGCAGGGAATAGTAATACATGAAAACACAAACAGGAAATCATTCCCCAAATACTCTACTTTTGCAGAAGACTACAGATCCACAAGAGATCACTTATTGATTTATTTACTACTTTATTTGGAAATTAAAACCATTTTTGAAGCACTAAAGGGACCAACAAATGGCATGAGCAGGGGGCTTTTTTTTTGCCTTGGTCTCCCAAGCTGATGTGGAGTTTTGATGAACGATGTGGCTGTTCTTTAACAGTGATGTTGTCACTAGACCAACGTGTGTGGTTGGATTGACATGAAAGGTAACTCTGGTTTGTGTCCAGAGTTTTGACTATCCACTTCAACAAGTGTCTGCTTTGGATTTTGAATGTAGATTTTCAAAATATGAAAAACATAGTAAATATTCTCGAATATTTTCCTCTGATCATTTTCTATCAAACACTGGCAGTCTCTCATAGGGCGTGAGAGAAATATATATCTGAAGTATCATCTTATCCATGTAAGGGTCTGAGAATCGCTGAAGGAAGACCCCAGACTAATAGCATGCAAAGACAAAGAACATTTATTCCAGCATGCAGGCTCGCCATTTTATACAAATGGTGCCGTTGTATAAAAACAGTGACCCTGAAAGGAGCATACCGACTCCTTTTAGGCTCAGTTAGGAGAATTTTAGGAACAGTTAGGTGATCTTAAACATAATTGGTCAGGCAGGCTGTAGGTACATTAGGACAATTTTAATTGTCTATGGTTATAGTTTTACCATTTGGGGGCATATTTGGGCAAGTGAGGGTATGTTTTAGAGAGATTACAGAAGTTGTAATCTCTACCTTTTTTTTTTTTTTTTTTTTTGGGCTCTACCTTGAGGTACTGTGGGGCTTGGCTCAGACCTGGGACATGCTATCTCCCTCATTGTTCTTTTAGGAAACTGAAACTCAGGCCTAGTTGTAAAATGGGGGAAAGTTCAGACCTTTCAATCCATTTTTCAAATATTTCTAATCACAAAATGTCATAAAAAAATCAACATTGGTAATATATTTACTTTTCCCATTTTGGACAGCCACTGAGTGTTGGTTCAAATTTTCAGTTAAAAGCAAATGACCAAACCTATTACAGTGGAGTGATATTAGGAACAGTTGCAAGAAATTTTGTGGACTTGCTCTCCTATCAAACGAGTGTAACTAGTGGAATGTATTTCCTTTTAAACCCAATAATTTCTAGTATATAGAGCTTGGTCTATATACTATATATATAAAATGGTCTCCAGCAAAGATGTGGTTGTCAACCTGTGAGTGGCAACTTCCTGGGGCATAGCAGATATCCTACATATTGGATATTTACATTGTGATTCATAACAGTAGCAAAATTACAGTTATGAAGTAGCAACAAAAACAATTTTATGGTTGCGGGGGGGGGGGGTCACCACAACATGAGTAACTGTAGTAAAGGATCTCAGCATTAGGAAGGTTGAGCACCACTGTAGCAAAGGGAGAAGTGTCGATTTGAGAGTATTTACTTAACATCAGATAGGAACGGCAGGACTGCTGTGATGCTAGGTCCTGACATGGGACTCCATGTGGGTGGGTACAGCCAGAACCACACCCCTTTCTTAAACTTCAGTGGATGTAGCATCTCCCATGAAGAGACAAGCCCCAACATTTCTCATACCCCATTACTGAGTTGCAGAATCTAAATTCCTTTTGAGTGTGGCTGAGAAATTGGGGGTTCACCCAGTCCCAATTTATTAGCAGGAAGCCCTATCCAGGTACGACAGTTAAAAATACTGTCATTCTGATTTCTTTTATCTCACCTCAAGACTAAGAAAGATTTCATGGCAGGAAAGGTCAACGGAGAGTCCCAGAGACTGCTGTTTCCACTCTCCAGCTGTAACAATCGGCTTAGGGCTTTTTCATTTTTTTTTTTCCCCTGGTGGGAGAGGTAATTCCCAAGAACACAGAGCTTCAGAATTCTTCCCAGTAGAACTGAGCTGCCTTGAAGCAGCATGTGGTGCAGTTCAAGTCCGAGGGCTCCACTCCACAGCAATCAAGGTTCTGATGCTTAGCAGTTAAGTGGAGGTTGGAACATTGATGAGATTAGCAGTCTAGATGGGTCTGTTAGTGTGCCAGGGTGAACACGAAAGAGTCGAAGAAGCGCCCTCAAACCATACGTTCCTATTTCTCTTTGTTGCTTTTCTTAACTTATCTAAATAGGATTAAGAATGGCTATACATAACAGTTAGATGAGCATAGACATGCCATACAATGATTAATGACAACATGAGGAGAGTGGATGTCAGCAAAGACTCTAGTTGAGGATGAAAGGATGCAAGATGGTAGTGTAAGTTCAGGGCAACATGTAAGAGACTAGAAATGACAAGTAATACGGTGAACATGACAAAGTCTATAAAGAATTTTACTTTGTTCTTTTCTTAACTGCTTCAGTAGACATAAAATTGTATTACGACCTTGTATTCTTCAGTGTGACACACACACACACACACACACACACACACACACACACACATACACAGACACATAAAATAAGGACACAAAATGGAGAGGAGCTAGTGGAGATGTTATATTGTATAGCACCACTTATTAATCTCACTGGAATCAAATGTGGATTTATCTTAATTTGATTCTGGTAAGTCATGGCATTTATGGTAAGCCCTAGGACAATTAAGAAGAAAATGACTTTTAGAATGTGAAAAAAAAGTAGGCTGGAGTTGTAGCTTGATTGGTAGAATGCTTGCCTAATATATATGAGGCCCTGGGTTTGATCTTCAGCATAAATCAGGTAGAGGGGTACACTCCTGTGATTATAGCACTCATGTAGAAACATGAGGATCAGAAGTTTAAGGCCATCCTCAGCTACATAGAGTTGGAGGCCAGTTTGGGCTACCTAAGACCCTATGTAAAAAAAAAAAAAAAAAGTTAAAAATAATTAGATATAACAACAGAGACAGAAGAAAGCCAAGGAATGTTGAAGACTGCCCTCAACCACAGGAGAGATGGAGAAACATGGAAAGATTCTTCCCTGAAACCTTCACCTGGAACACGGCCCTACCAAGATCTTGATTTTGGGCCTCTAGCTCTCTAGACTATGAGAATGGACTTCTGTTGTTTAAGTCTTCCAGGTCATGGTTATTTGCTATGGCTGTCCCAAGAAATTAATAAAGACTTCTAGAACCACTCCTAAGTGTTTTTTGGAAATGACTATTAGCATTATTTTTTTTCCTGAAAATATAGAAAGTGAAGAAAATTCTCAGTAAAATCTAATGTATTATTACGATTCAATTGTAACCCCTTCCCAGTTCATATGTTGGAATTCTAAGCCCTAATATCTCCACATGGCCTCTCTTGGAAATAGAGTCCTTGCAGGTGTAATTAGTCAAGTTGAGGTCGTTATGGATTAAGGTGGGCCCTAATGTAATATGGCTGAAAATTAGGACATGAACACAGGAAGGGTGCGGTGTGAATACTTACACAAGGAGGGTGCAATGTGAACACTTACATGAGGAAGGTGCAATGTGAACACTTACACAAGTTATGCTGCCATAAGCCAAGCAACCACAAGAGCTAGGGGAGATAGAGATCTAGAATACATCCTTCCTGGCAGTTTTAGGCAGCACTGCCCTGCCAGCATGGTGATGTTGAACTTGCAGCCTCCAGAACTGGTATACAGCTCATCTCTGTTCTCCAGGCCACTTGGTTGGAGTACTGTGCTATGGAACCACTGAGAAATTACCAAACACAGTAATAGCTTCAAGTAAAAATAACTGTTTTTTTACTCCTAGTTTCAATCTATAAATACATACATCTATATACATATATACATCCCACACATAAATGCACACAAATATATACAGATTTATATCTGAATATTAAAGAAAATTTCCTTTAAATTATTTAAAACTGGAACAAAGCAAGAAGATTTCTGTGTGGTCTTTTTATTCAAATGGAGATCATCTTAATGATCACACTGAGAGGAAGCAATTTTGCTTGGTTTATTGTTTACTGTTGATGAGGGTCCAAATTCTCTAAAGTTGCATGTCAGCTTAGGGAAGGTTGACATAGTTCAAATTATTTCTGGTGAAAGATTCAGTGATTAGTCCTTTGGAAAAGGTAACCCCCAGTGATTAAGATGTTATTGTCCTTTATCTAAATTATAGTCTTATTTCAGATTCCTCTCTTTCTCTCTAAATTTCACATCCTTTGAAAAGATTTAGCATTTTAGCCCATTTTCTCGTTAATGAGTTCAAAACATTCCGACATCTGTACACTATATATTTGTACTAGATTCATGTTTTAATACTTGGAAAATTATACTTTGATGTCTCTTAGATCCATGAAATCAGACTCTCAGGCTTTATGAAGAGGGGACTATTAAAGTGAAATGAAGTTGGATGACTGAGATAGAGTAGCCCATTTAAATTTCTCAAATAATGCCAATTTAAAAATCACAAACACTGAAAACTATTATCTAGTAATACTATCATTTTATAAATTGCAGCAAAGGGCTTTTTAATACTAAGAGAGTAGGATAAAATGTTGTGCAAACTATGTGGCATTATGAAAATTCCCTCCATTTTGCTTATTTTTCTCACTGAGTTACGTTTTGGTGAAAACTTTCGTGACAAGCATGATTTAGGAAGCATTGCCTACTGATGACTGGTTCTCTTTGTATTTGTGCAGCTTTCTTTATTCACTCACTGAAGATCTTTACTGGGGTGGTTCCATGTCCTGCTGAGGGTTCACCATGAGGCAAAGAGCATCAACCGATGCTATGAGCTTTTTCTGTATGAAAACATGGTCCTTGACAGTGCAGAGGCTATATTCTAGTGGGAAAAGATCAACACTGACTGATGGCCCAAATAACTTACAGTTAAAATTTCTGCTATGTATTACAAGCAAAGATGTTATTAGTGTGCCCTGAGCGGTACATATGCATCACTGCAGAGTGAACATGGTTGTTCTAGTCTAAGAGCATAGCAACTCTGTTGTTCTCAAAGCAAGAAGGAAATCTTCCTTTTCTTAAGGATGACATATATGAGTGAAGGTAGCACATGGTCAGAAGTAGGTGGTCTTTGACTTTGTATTAACCTGGGTTACTCAGAAGCTCTTGGTACAAGCAGGTTTCTACCTTTTACTTGCTGCCTCATCCCTAGAATAAGATGCTGGACACTGAATAGTCTAAGAATACAAAGCGCCCTGTTCTGTGTGGTTTGAGTGGGAATGCCTCCCTGTAGGTTCATATATTTGAATGTTTGGTTCTCAGTTGATGGAAACTTTAGGAATGACTAGGAGGTGTGGCCTTGTTTGGAGGAGGTGTGTCACCTGGGCATGGGCTTTGAGGTTTCAAAAGCCCATGCCAGGACTGGTCTAGCTCTCCTTCTGCCTCCTTCTTGTGAATCAGATGTAAACTCTTCACAACTGCTCCAGTGTCATGCTCCTGCCACGATGGTCATGGACTCACCCTCTGAAACTGTGAGCAAGTCCCATATTAAGTGCTTTCTTTTATAAGCTGCCTTGGCCGTGGTGTCTTCTCATGCAATAGATCGGTAATTAAGACAAGAGAAGAGTGGTGCCATATCACAGTTGGCCCTGTTTAACTTAGCTCTTCCACAGACATGGATCATAAGGCTGTGAAGTAGTCCTTCCTACAAAGAGGAAAAAGTAGCACACCTACTTTATGGTGTGCTAATTTATCTCATTATAAAAATTTTGGAGCTAAACTTCAACTTCACGGAGTATAGACAACATGAGCATTAGGAAAGTTTGTCAGTACACAAGAAGAAAGCACTAGTCATCTGAATGCTTCCTGTCACTCTCCCCAATTGTGTCACTGGAGAATAGATGGGGAAGACACAAAACCCAAACTCAGAAAAGGTTTGGACCAAAGGATGCTTTAAGAAGAGGAGATGAAGGGAACTATGTGAACAAGGGTTTTGACTGAGGATCTGAGATTGTAAGATTGGTCTAGAACACAAAGCTGTGATCTCCCAGAAAACCAAGCCTGCTGCCTATGAAACCACCAAAGCAGTGGTCAGAGTTCCCGTTCTCAGAGAATTTTTCCAGATGTTTGTGTTTTAGGGTAATTGCAACAGAACATGTTTATCAGAGGAGTGGGACAATGAATATTCCCGTTCTTCTTCACCTCTAATAATTCATTCACTGTAAACATAAGCAATGGTCACTAAAGATGATAGTCTTATATAAGCATTTGAAGAAACCCAAATAGATAACTAACCATAGAAAACCACTCAGGTGCACCAGTGAGATGTCACAATGGGCAAATGTGCTTGTCACTAAGGCTTATGACCTGAGCTCAATTCCTGGGACCTACAATGGTGAAAACAGAGAATAAACTTCCACAAGTTGTCCACACACATACACAAAAATAAATAAATATATTTTTTCTTAAGAAGAAAGAAAACCAATTAGGTCAGATATTCAGAGGATAAGGGGCCCATTTTATATTCAAGTAATAAGAACTAAAGGAAAGTATAGTGGTGTTGACTTTACCCCACTCCCAATAAACCACCAGAAAACCTTATCTATCATTTATCAAATAAATATAATTTATTAGGAGAGTACTTAATGTGAAATACACCAAATAAAAAATGCCAACTTCATAAAATGTGGACAACTTCTCATGATATGGAAATTATGGAAGAATAATTACAAAGTTTTAGAGCTACCTCAATGGGAGGTTCCAAAGTGACTCCCCAGAAGTGGGCTATTTGGTGAGTTGTTGATGCTCTAACTTTGGATCATAGCAAGATAAAGAACTTTGGACTGATAAGCACAGGGAGGTTAAAAGTTTGAAGAGTTGTGACTTGTCTTGATAAGCAAGCCATTAAGATGGTATATGGTTTTATCTTCTTGGTAGCAATTCCTGGACTAAGCCAAAGGAGTTACTTTTTCTTTGCTTCAGTATTGCTAGCTCCCTGTATTAACACAAAGACTGGGAATTAGGCTGATATTTTTCTTAATTTTTCCCTAGCTCAATCCATAGGATTGGCCATTATCTTCTAGCAACAAGATCCATTCAGACCTGTATCACTGTTTGTTGCATTGATTAAGATAGACTGATGGTAGTCTGTAGTGGTTTGAATAGGAATGGCCCCCACAGATTCATGTGTTTGAATGCTTGACCCATAGGGACTGACACTATTAGGAGGCATGGCTTTATTGGAGTAGGTGTGGCCTTGTTGAAGGAAGAGTGTCACTGTGGGAATGGGCTTTAAGATCTTATATGCTGAAGCTAGGCCTAGTGACACTCTCCTTCTACTGCCTGAGGATCAAGATGTAGAACTCTCAGCTCCTTCTCCAGAACCATGTCTACATGCTGCCATGTTTCCTATCATGACAATAATGGACTAAACCTCCATGTCTCATTACTGTGAAGGGACACTATGACCATGGCAACTCTTATAAAGAAAACATTTAATTGAGGTGGTGGCTTACAGTTTCAGAGGTTTAGTCCATTATCATCATGGTGGGGAGCATGGTAGCTGGGAGTATGGTGGTGTGCAAGCAGACATGGTGCTGGTTACATCTTGATCAGAAGGCAACAAAGAAATGGACTGTGACTTTGGCAGTATCTTGAGCATAGGAAAACTCAAAGTCCACCCTACTAGTGACTCACTTCCTCCAACAAGGCCCTACCTACATCAACAAAACTACACCTCCCACCTCCCAATATTGCCACTCCCTTTGGGGGCCATTTTCTTTCAATCTGTCTTAGTTAGGGTTTCTATTGCTGTGAAGAGACACCATGACCACAGCAACTCTTATACAGAAAAACTTAATTGCTTACAGTTTCAGAGGTTCAGTCCATTATCATCGTAGCAGGGAGCATGGCAGCGCGCAGACAGACAGGGCTGGAGAAGTAGCTGAGAGTTCTATATCTGGCAGGCAACAGGAAGTTGACTGTGACACTGGGCAGTATCTTGAGCATAGAAGAACTCAAAGCCTGCCCCCATAATGACACACTTCCTCAAACAAGGCCATACTTACTTCTACAAAACCACACCTCCCAATAGTGCCACCCCCTTTGGGGGCCATTTTCTTTCAAACCACCACACTTTGACACTGTAAGACAGCCCCAATTAAATATTTTCCTTTCTAAGAGTTGGCGTGGTCATGGTATCTCTTCACAGCAATAGAAACCCTAAGACATAGTCATTTCAGTCTTCACCAGTTCATGATCTTCTTAGAAAGATCATGTCAGGATTATGTGATGGAACAGCTACTGCTTAGCAGAGGTTAGGTCCTGGAGAGTCCACACTTGGCTATTGCAGCATAGATAATTGCTACAAGAGAGAATCTGCTATGAGCTGGAGTCGGAGTCAAGGGTGAACAAATTAAATGATGCCCAATTTGAAAAGGCCACATGACCAACTAGGCGTGGCCCATGCTATACAGTTCCATGATTTTTGTCTTTACCTCTCTGATAATTATAGCAATGCTATAGATCTAACAAATGCTGCAATGGTGTAACATTCTTTCCTCGGTTCAGTTTATACTCCTCTGCAAAACCCCCTCATTAAACTACCACATGCATCGGTTTATGAACTTCTTGGATGAATATTTGCATGGTTTTATCAATATGGCCCTTATTTGGTTCCTTCTGTACCATCACTTGTGGAATTCTACTGACTTCTCAATATCACATAAAGTGTGAAATGTAGGAGAAAGTAGTCTCAAATACAATTTCCTTCATTGGTTACTTTTAAATTAAATTGAAATTTAAGGCTTTTCCTTTATGAATCAAATTATCTAAATTTCTTCTTTTCCTCTGGAGGGAAATTTGTAGGTCAAAATGGTTACAGGATATTAAGAACTATTCTCAAAAGCAGACATCGATTAATGACATCATAGATCCCTGTATGATTCTAAGATTATAGATCACAGTTAATAATCATCGATACTTTGAATACCCAGAGGTAGATGTCATGTTCTACAGAATTAGCCTGGCATAAATTCCATTGCCTAGTGCCAGGCTGATTTTATCAGACATCCACATCTAACTATTTCCACTGAAAGCAGATCACTGAAGCCTTTAACAGTTAGGATTATATTTGAATTATGAAAAACTATTAACTGCAATTTGTAAGTCAGACAAAGATGAAGGTTTACCTTAGCTCAGGGACCTTTACTACAAGTCTGCCAAAGGGAGAGGAGTCTAAATATATCCCACCTGTCCCTTCTTCTTCTGGACTCTCTTTCTGTGAAATCTTGATTGCAATGGTGAGCTTGCCATGCATTTTTTCCTATCTAGAAAGACATGCTTTTTCCCCCCTAGGTTTTTCACAGTATAGGCATTAGATTTCTTCTTCATCTGTCATGAGTGTTGGCAGCCATGTCCATTGCTTGCTGATTGAGTTCAGTTAATGAGGAAAACAACTTGTTTATAAGAAGAGCATGGCACCAAAAGCAGCAAGGCAGTGCCAAACGGAAACAGGTAAAGCCTCAAAGTCAGTTTGATTGACTGCTATGGCTGAACCTCAATGTAATTACAAGCAGGGCTAGAATCAAGGCCAAAAATGATATAAGCAAGCCCCAGATTATCAAGGGTAGGTGTTTTGCAGGAACTATGGTCAAGAAGCAATACATGCTGGCTAACAGTAAGGAAGCATGAATCAGAAAAGTAGAAAGAAAACAGCTAAGGCAATCAAGGACAGAATAATGTAGAACAAAGTAGAGCAACCTTGTTTGTAGGTCTTCAATAGAAGCTGGCTGCTATTCTAGATCTGAAGGATGCTGTTAGCTGTTTTTGTGTGACAGACTCTTCCTGGGGAGACACAAAATGTGTATGTACATGCACACACACACACACACACACACACACACACACACACACACTCACACCTACACACCCCAGATAGGGAGCCCACAACAGACCAAAGTATGGATACAACAGAGTTCAACTTGGTGAATCAATGGATTTTATTGGGGTTACTTAAAGGAATATGGGTTCCTTACAGGAGTAAAAATGACCCAAAGATAGCAGCATCACCAAGACCTCCCCAGCATGAGGACATGCTCACAAAACTTGGAACCTGGAACACACTGCACAGGCTGCAGGTCCTTAGCTTGAAGCCTCTGGCTGTGACAGTGTTTCAGTAATTCAGAAATGAGTTATGTCTCATCAAGTGGGACATTTAAAAGTCCAGAACATATGGTTTGGATACATTTACTAATTGGGTCCGATAAAAATCCTTTCCTTCATGCCTCAAGGGATTTTCCTTTTCTGTGATGTTTCTTCACTCCCCAGAGTGTTAACCTAATGTGGGAAGATACAATTCTTTCTTGACGTGAAATATACATTTATAAAGACGTCTGCATAATAACCACAGGAGTAAGAATGTACTTTGAAGATGTCTTAAAAAGTAAAATATTTTTAACAAAATGAAAATAAGATAAAGTAAAACTTCTGTGATGCAGTTAAAGGACTCCTTGGAGAGCAAGTTCCATCAAACAAATACTAATCCTAGAAAACAAAGAGGTCTGGAATCAATAATGCCAGCTTTCACTTTAATAAAGTAGAGAAGAAGTCCAGGTTAGGCCATAAACAGGCAGAGGGAAGGAAATGATAAAAATCAGAGCAGAAATAAAAGAAATTGAAACATGAAAATAATAGGGGCAAATAAAGCCCAAATGATAGCTTTTTGAAAAGCTTAATCAATTGATGAATCTCCAGGAAGCTACTGGAAAGCAAAACAGAGAGGAGACAAAATGTTAATAAATACAGAAGAGACATCACTCTAGACTCCGTAGACACTAAGAACATAAAAGAGATTACTGCAAATAACTTTCTACACATGTATTTCATAATTATAAAGTAGACTGATTTCTTGAAAGATATAAACAATAAGAAACAGAAGACCCAAAGGGCTCATATTTTTATAAAATTTAAATTCATACTTTAAAGTAGTATAAAAAAGAAGACTCTCAGGTGATTGTTGAACCATGCCAAACATTTTTGGAAGAAATAAAACCAAATGATAACTTTCATAAAATAGGAGCAAGGCTGTTTACCAATTCATCAAGTATGGAGTGTTGATCAATATCTAAAGCGGATGAAGACACCCAGCCCTCCCAAGTACAGACCCCAAATCCTCAATAAGACTATAGCAAAATGAGCCTAGCAGGGTCCCAAAAGTCAATTAGAGTTCATTGTGACCAAGTGGAGTTTCCCTTGGAAGTGCAAGGCTTTGCAATCGATGCTGGTTCAAAAGTCAGTTAACACATTCACCCCACTAGCGGACAACCAAATAATGATATTGATAGATGCAGCGATGCCATTTAAAGAAATTCTCAAGTAGCTGGAGGAAAAGGGAGTCTGTAACCTAATTTGTAAAGGGCCTCAGGAGAAGACTAAATATTTTACCTGTAAAAGCAGAGCTAGTGTAAGGATATCCACTTTCACTGTTCCTACTCAGCATCCTACTAGAAGTTCCAGTTTGTGAAATAAAATCAGAAGGGAGAAAATAGAATGGTACAGTGGTAAATCCCAAAGATCCTGTTTTATTTACTTTTTAAATTTTATTAACATTTTTTCATTTAGTTTACACACTGACCACAGTTTTCTCCCCTCTCCTCTCCTCTCCGCTCCTCTCCTTCACTACCCCCCACTCCCATCTACCTCCCTCCCCATCCACTCTTCCTCTGTGTGCATTCAGAAAGGGGCAGGTTTCCCATGAGCTTGAACAAAGCATGGCACATCAAGTTGAAGTAGAACTAACCTCCTCCCCTTGTGTCAAGACTGGACAAGGTAATCTAGCATGGGAAACAGGTTCCCAAAAGCCAGCTAACTACCAGGGACAGGTCCTGATCTCACTGCTGGAAGCCTTACAAAGAGACAAAGCTACAGAACTGTCACACACATGCAGAGGGTCTAGGCTGGTCCCATGCAGGATCCCTAACTGTTAGTTGACGTGCTCCCTTGAGCTCAGGTCCACTATCTCTGTGGGTTTACCCATCTTGACACCCCTGGCCCTTAGAATCTCTACTTCCTCTCTTCAGCAAGACTCCCAGAGCTCAGGCCAGTGTTAGATATGGGGTTGGTGAAGACCTTTTCCCATTATGTAGGCTGTTGTTTTGTCTTGTTGACCATGTCCTTTGCTTTGTCTTTCCATCTGCTTCCATCAGTTACTGGATAGAACATCTCTGATGACACTGGATGTCCAGTTCAGGCACCCTCTGCACTATTGCTAGGAGTCTTAGCTGGGGTCATCCTTGGCACCAGGTTTCCCTGGCACCAGGTTTCTCCCTAACCCTGAAATGGTCCCCCCATCAAGTTGTCTCTTTTATTACTCCCACCTTCTCTCCTACCCCTAACCCACCTCCCACTCCCAGCCCACCCAAACTTCTCCCTCAAGTTCCCATTCCCTCATTCCCCCCACACCACCCCCAGTTTACCCAGGAGTTCTCTTCTATTTCCCATTCTGAGGGCGATTCATTAATCCCTCTTTGGGTCCTTCTTGTTAGCCAGTTTCTCTAGAGCTGTAGGTTGTAGTTTAGTTATCCTTTGTTTTACAATTAGTATCCACTTATGAGTACATACCATGTTTGTCCTTTTGAGTTGGGGTTACCTCACTTGGGATGGTATTTTCTAGTTCCATCCATTTGCCTGCAAGTTTCATGATGTCATTGTTTTTCACTGCTGAGTAGTACTCCATTGTGTATATGTGTACCATATTTTCTTTATCCATTCTTAGGTTGAGGGGCATCTAGGTTGTTTCCAGGTTTGGGCTATTACAAATAATGCTGCTATGAACATAGTTGAGCATGTGTCCTTGTGGTATGATTGAGCATTCCTTGGGTACATGCCCAAGAGTAGCATAGCTGGGTCTTGAGGGAGGTTGATTCCCAGTATTCTGAGAAATCACCATACTGATTTCCAAAGTGGCTCTATAAGTTTGCACTCCCACCGACAGTGGAGGAATGTTTCACTTGCTCCACATCTTCTCCAACATAAGCTGTCTTCAGTGTTTTTGATCTTAGCCATTCTGACAGGTGTAAGATGGTATCTCAGAGTTGTTTTGATTTGCATTTCCCTGATGACTAAGAATGTTGAGCAATTTCTTAAATGTCTTTCAGCTATTTGACATTTTTTTGTTGAGAATTCTTTGTTTAGCTCTGTAGCCCATTTTTTAAATTGGATTGTTCAGTATTTTGATGTCTAGTTTCTTGAATTCCATATATATTTTGGAGATCAGTCCTCTGTTAGATATGGGGTTGGTGAAGACCTTTTCCCATTATGTAGGCTGTTGTTTTGTCTTGTTGACCATGTCCTTTGCCCTACAAAAGCTGCTCAGTTTCAGGAGGTCCCATTTATTAATTGTTGCTCTCAGTTTCTGTGCTACTGGTGTTATATTTAAGAAGTGGTCTCCTGTGCCAATGTGTTCAAAGCTAATTCCTACTTTTTCTTCTGTCAGGTTCAGTGTAGCTAGATTTATGTTGAGGTCTTTGATCCACTTGGACTTGAATTTTGTGCATGGCAATAGATATGGGTCTATTGCAATCTTCTACATGTTGGCATCCAGTTATACCAGCACCATTTGTTGAAGATGCTTTCTTTTTTCCATTGTACAGTTTTGGCTTCTTTGTCAAATATCAGGTGTTCATAAGTGTGTAGATTAATGTCAGGGTCTTCAATTCTATTCCATTGGTCCACATGTCATTTTTATGCCAGTACCAAGCTGTTTTTATTACAATAGCTCTATAGTAGAGCATGAGGGCAGGGATGGTGAGGCCTCCAGAGGTCGCTTTACTGTACAGGATTGTTTTAGATATGCTGGGTTTTTTGTTTTTTTCCATATGAAGTTGAATATTGTTCTTTCCAAGTCTGTGACGAATTGTGTTGAGATTTTGATGGGGATTGCATTGAATATATAGATTGCTTTTGGTAAGATTGCCATTTTTACTATGTTAATCCTACCTATCCATGAGCATGGGAGATCTTTCCATTTTCTGATATCTTCTTCAATTTCTTTCTTCAGAGATTTAAAGTCTTGTCATACAGATCTTTCATTTGCTTAGTTAGAGTTACTCCAATGTATTTTATATTATTTGTGGCTACTGTAAAGGGTGATGTTTCTCTGATTTCTTTCTCAGCCCATTTATCGTTTGTATATAGGAGGGCTACTGATTTTTTTTGAGTTAATCTTGTATCCTGTCACATTACTGAAGGTGTTTATCAGCTGTAGGAGTTCCCTGGGAGAATTTTTTGGGTCATTTATGTATACTATCATATCATCTGCAAATAGTGAAAGTTTGACTTCTTTCTTTCTAATATGTATCCCCTTGATCTCCTTTTGCTGTCTTATTGCTCTAGCTAGGATTTCAAGTACTATATTGAATATATATGGGGAGAATGGACAGCCTTGTCTTGTTCCTGATTTTAGTGGAATTGTTTTGAGTTTCTCTCCACTTAATTTCATATTGGCTGTTGGCTTGCTGTAAATTACCTTTATTATCTTTAGGTATATTCCTTTTATTCCTGTTCTCTAGAAGACCTTTATCATGAAGAGTGTTGGATTTTGTCAAAGGCTTTTTCAACATCTAATGAGATGATCATGTGACTTTTTTCTTTCAGTTTGTTTATATGGTGTATTACCTTGACAGATTTTCATATGTTGCATCTCTGGGATGACACCTACTTGGACATGATGGATAATTTTTTTATGTGTTCTTGTTTGCCAATATTTTATTGAGTATTTTTGCATCAATGTTTATGAGGGAGATTGGTCTGTAATTGTCTTTCTTTGTTGCATCTTTGTGTGGTTTGGGTATCAGAGTAACTGTAACTTTATAAAAAGAGTTTGGTAATGTTCCTTCTGTTTCTATTGGGTGGAACTATCTAAAGAGTATTGGAATTAGCTCTTCTTTAAAGATCTGGTAGAATTCTGCACTGAAACCATCTGGTCCTGGGCTTTTTTTGGTTGGGAGACTTTTAATGACTGTTTCTATTTCCTTAGGGATTATAGGTCTATTTAAATTGTTCATTTGGTCTTGATTTATCTTTGGTATGTAGTACCTATCCAGAAAATTGTCCATTTCTTTTAGATTTTCCAATTTTGTGGAGTACAGGTTTTTGAAGTATGACCTGATAATTCTCTGGATTTCCTCATTGACTGTTGTTATGTCTCCCTTTTCATTTGTGATTTTGTTAATGTGGATGTTTTCTCTCTGTCTTTTGGTTAGTTTGGATAAGGGCTTGTCTATCTTGTTGATTTTTCTCATAGAGCCAACTCTTTGTTTCATTGATTTGTATTGTTCTCTTTGTTTCTATTTTATTGATTCTGAAAGTTTGATTATTTCCTGGTGTCTGTTCCTCCTGGGTGGGTTTGCTTTTTTTCATTCCAGAGCTTTCAGGTGTGCTGTTAAGTCGCTAGTGTGAGATTTCTCCAACTTCTTTATGTGGGCATTTAGTGCCATGAATT
>NC_081428.1:41975221-42040221 GCF_949786415.1 Peromyscus eremicus | reverse complement strand
TTTAAGGTTCTGATTTCTAGTTGTTGCCCTGCTTAACACAATAGAAGAAGCACAAATCTCCCCTCCCCCCAAAAAAAGCTCAATACAAACATCTTTCTTTCTGACTCATGCACTATCCTCCAACCTAATTTTTAGTCATTTTCCCTCATGCAATGTGATTTCGTTATCTCTTCTAAGGATATTTTCACATATTTAAATTTAATTTTTTTTAATTCCCTCAATCAGGGGAATAATTACCAGTTGACAACATGATGAGTTGAGAATGTGTTCTCACTTTTTGTTGACTTTTTTTTCAGATTTCAATATAAGAGGGACATTTTAGTTTACAATAATATGTAATCTTTGCTTTTAATTTTTAGACTCCTTCTAGAGCTTGTAATTTTCACATGAAATGTGTTCTGTAGTAAAAGGTTGCTGGAGGAAGTGTTTTATTGGGAGAAGCCTTTCAGTCTTTGCATCCTTCCTTATATGCTGTCCCCCCTTCTTCTTCTGTACTTGCATGGAATGTGGTAAGCTAACTTCCTACTCGTGCTGAGGCATGCTCTGTTTTCCTTATTTTTATGGACTCTAGCTCCCTGGAATTATAAACCAAAATATTTTTTTCTTCTCTAAATTGCTTGTGTCATGATATTTTATCACCCAAAGTAAAAAGCATGCAACATACTGACTTAATTTGACAAGCTTCACAATTCCTGTTTTCATTTGAGTCAGTGAATGACTTACTTAAGTTGTTCAAGTGGAGGTATGTTCTCAACGCCCTTTAACAGAAGTCATTGAATAGAAAAGAAGAAAAGAAATACAAAACGACTTAAAATCACTCAAATTAACCAGAAAGATAGCAGGAATCCTTTTTGTGTTTGTAATGTTTACTGTCAACTGCTGTAAATTACAGGCATACTTATATTTGTCCCTGAAACTTTGTCCCTTATGGTAGAATTTGTTCTCTAAATGGGGAATGGGATGGGTGATCTGTGCATCTCTGATAGGGAGATAGCTCTGAAATCGCCCCTAGATTAACATCCCATGGGAAAATATGCAAAGGTACCTAATTAAGAAAGTATTAACCTCTAAAAACAAAATTAATATTTTCCTACAGATATACATGTCAAAGCACAGCAAATATTACTGAGTGATTTTTTTCTGACTCGCCACCCCCACCAATCACACATCTGTTAGACTGCAGAAAATGTTCTTGTGATATTGTGGATTGTTTAATTTTTGACTTTCAATATATTTGAAAATTCTTGACTCTCAATGTTGCCAATTGGTTGAATTTTCATGCTGTGAAACAGAGAAAGCTGATTGCCCTGACGGGAGAAGTCTGAGGATGATTAATGCTCAAAGAAGGTTGTGAGGCATAATGTCAACCAAGTTCAATGCATTATTAATTTGCTAAGCCACACCTTCCTTGATGTTCCTATGGTGGTGCGCGCTTTGTGCAGAAATAAGGAGTCGGCGTTCATTTAAAAGAAGAAAATAGTTGCCTGAATTTCTTTGTGTAGAGTGTAGGCCTCCTGGGCTTCTCACTCCTTTCCTAATATAATTTCTAATTTTATAGGTGCTACTCTCCTACTTTTCTTAACAAAATTTACAAATGTTGTATGAACAGCATTTTCCTCTCTTTGTGCTAACGACATTAGAAGTAACTACAGTGAATGCGTCTAATCAACCCTGACAAGTAGTGAGTTTTACTCTGCTGGTAGATGTTATTCAGTAAAAATATTATGCATAGGAATTTGTCTGATGAATATATGTCAAGCATGTATGCTGTATATGGTAACATTGCCAGTGAATTATCACAGCATATATACATAGCATTCAGTGTTTTGACTATTAAGTTAAAGTTGATAAAAGTGAAAGAATACATACGCAAGTACTCACAACCTAGAGAAACATTTTGGACCTTCAGGACTAACTGTTTTCTGTACCTGGGTCACTCTGTGACACAGACATCTGTTTTCAATGACATATACCTATGATTTAAAGTGTACATTTAAAAAAAATATTTATATCACATAAAAAATAGAAGAAGAAAATAAAGAATACCGTTAAGAGAAAGAAAGAAAATTGGTAATACAGCAAAGAGAAATAGTTACTAAGAACTCTCACAATGTAGCATTCTTCATGGCCTGGAACGTTTTAATCTTTAGTCACAGCTGGGGAAATATGGGAGAAAAACAAATCTACTGTATAGCAGGCAAGGGGCATGAGGTTTCTCCGAGTGATGAAACTTCACAAAGGGATGTATGGGACCCTTAGGCAAGGCCAGTGGGGCTCTGTGTGCTGGCTCAGCAGTTAGCCTTTGTTTTCAGACAAGTTATTTGAAATTCTCATTTTTTTTGTCCTAAAACTTTAATTTGGTGTTGTCTTAAAAATCAGCGGCTGTGATTGCATTTCATTTTGCTGCTTATAATGGTTCTGACAGTATGACAAAGTGTGCACACATATAATAGGAGAAAAACAGATATTTAGCACAGCTATTTTCTTCTCATAATGATTAAGCTGGACTTTTTCAAGTGAGGTTTTGGTTGTTCAGTATTTGTTTTCTTAGTGACAGTGACTGAGTCCTGGCAAGTGTAGTCAATTTGTGAAAGTATCAAGGATCATGGACCACCATTTAATCCTTAAACACATCTTTTCTGAATCTAGGCTACCTTTTAATAAAATTATTACAGAGATATGCCAATTCTCAACCAAGCTTTATCAGAATTGATAGTCCTTTTTCTTTCCATGAATCCTTGAACTAACAGGTAACATACATGGTTACTCCAAGGCAGTGGTTCCCAACCTTCCTAATGCTGTGACCCTTTAATACAGTTTCTCATGTTATGGTGATGCCTCAACCATAGAATTATTTTCGATTCCACGTCGTAACTATAATTTTGCTAAGGTTATGAATCATAATGTAAATATATAATATGCAGGATATCTGATATGTGACCCCTTTGAAAGGGTCATTTGATCCCCAAAGGGATCACAACCCATAGTTTGAGAACCACTGCTCTAAGGCCACTGTGCTATGCAGAAGTCTAAGCTGCTCCTGTGGACAAGCCTTGGAAAGAATAAATGAAAATAAAGACTGTCGATAATCCGGCATCTTAGCTAGATCATTTTTATTTCGATTGCTCTTATATGATTCTCCAGAAAGCAAACAGGGAAACCACAACAAAGTAATCTACCTAGCCGATCCACTGTCTCTGGAGTATGCCAATAGTGACTGAAATCATTCACATGCTAGTAGGTATATGACATACTTAAGCAGATGAGAGAGGAAAATGGTGATCAATGGAGATTTTTTATCATGCTTCAAAGAATTTTATTTTATAAAATTACCTAAATTAAAACAATCTGCCTTGGTAAATTGGGTTTAATTTTTTTTTTTTTTTTTTTTTTGAGACAAGGTTTTTCTGCGTAGCTTTGTGCCTTTCCTGGATCTCGCTCTGTAGACTAGGCTGGCCTTGAACTCACAAAGATCCACCTACCTCTGCCTCCTGAGTGCTGGATTTTTAATTGCAATCACTAGTTTTCATAGGCAGAATTCAAAATTTAAAAAGTTTTAGTAGTTTTCTAACTTTTTTTTCCTTTTTGAAATGGATTTTTACACTACAAATTGATTTTATCTATAAAAAATATTAAGCACAATTGTTTTTCTTTCTGATAGCAGAAGTTTAATAGTCCTCATACTCACAGAAAAGTGATATTTTATCATTTTGGTTAAGAGTCCTGAAAAGTCTTTGATGTACCCTTTTAAATTTAGACATTACAGCACTACACAGCTTATTTATTCTGCAAAAATCCTTCAATAATGTAATGATTATGTACTCAAAAAATAGTCTCTATGACTGAGAGGAATTATAAACAATTTGAAAGAGAAAGATACCTCATCCTTTGCAAGTTTGATAAAAGCAACGTTTGTTATTTGCTAGAAGGGATATGGATGGTTCAGAAACATGGCCAAGAATTTGAAATATTCCAAAGTTTAATAACTACCTCTGTGCTTTCAAAACACAGCACTTGAAAATCTTAGTAGAAAATATTCCCTTGAAAATATTCTTTTGGCAATGCTTTGTATACATTAATGCCTTTTCAGAAATATCTTTAGGCTCAGCTTTGAAAAAGTAAAGTTTTTCTGACCAGGGGATAGTACAAGTGAGAACAGGGCTTACAGGGGTATCAGGAGATGAATGGGAAAGAGAATCTACTAAACAGACTTGCTCCCAAAAATTCTTTGATCACACCCAATCACATGTAATATCTTGTCTGCTAATTTAGTGTTTTAAATAATAAATAAATAAATAAAGAAAGAAAGAAAGAAAGAAAAGAAAGGCCAGTAGATTTTGGTCATTTCCTAAAGGAAATAGTAAAATTTTTATAAAATTATCATGGGATTTTTCAGCTATCTGAATAGATTATGAACATAAGTGGTACTAAATAAATAGTGAATTTACGTTACATTTAATATTGAAAATAAAATGTGTAACATTTACTATTTATTCATGCTATGGAAATTTATTTGATTCTTATTAAATTGAAGGTAGAGCCTTTAGTTACAAGAAAGAGTGCTGGGCTGGTTAAAAGAAATAAAACAGGTAAAAAGTTATTGTTACCAGTGTCTATAGCAGCTCATGCTCTGGGGTAGCAATTCTGCTTTTTTTAAACTGAAAAACTAAAGTTAGTAAAGGAAAAGTAGCTTTGCATTTTAAGTCTCAAAATTAATACCGGTATAAATTCAGCTTCGGGTTATTTGATTCCAAAGCCTGTGCTATATTACACTGTATTGATTAATAAAACAATTAAACCCTTATCCTGCAGGAACTTCTATTCTACTGGAGAAGTAATAAACACACAGGAAACGTGAATGATGACTGTATTGAAACAGCTGAAGATAAAGGTGAAGTAGAACAAGGTTTCCAAGGTAGAAATAATCACACTCTCATCTTTATTACATAGAGGGATGTTTTGAAAAAATGAGGAAAGGGAACAAGTATGATTTTTGCTGTCTAAATAGTGTCACCTAATAGGCAACCATTTACAATAATAGGGAAAGTGCTATTGGATTAGTAGATGATGTTGGAAGTTAATTGTTGTGACTTGTTTTTTTTTTTTTTAAATATTTGCCCGTTGACACAATTTCAAACCAACTGGAGTTATGATATTAACTACAAGAACCACATAGAATAAAAAAATAAGTTGTTGTGTAAACGTTTTAAAACAAGCAGACCAATACAAGAATATTTGAAAAGATCAGGAAATGTATTTACACTATAGGCAGTATACTAATGAAATTAACTGTGGTAGCTGAGGTGCTTCCCAGAGCATTGGGAAATATTTATTTAAAAATT
The DNA here is from genome assembly GCF_949786415.1 of Peromyscus eremicus. Lineage (NCBI taxonomy): Eukaryota > Metazoa > Chordata > Mammalia > Rodentia > Cricetidae > Peromyscus > Peromyscus eremicus. Next base: position 42,034,879 of record NC_081428.1, on the reverse strand, counting down.
ATATTATTTATTTATTTAATTATGTATATGAATGAATCACACCTAAAGAAACGATGCCTTGTGTTCTTCTCAATGATCCTGTAAATTCAATTAAAAAAAAAAAAAAACAGAAAAATCCTTAGTTTGGTGCTGGGCTTTGAGTCCTTATTTTCTTTTGTAAGGTGAACTTGTATAGACCAAAGTACTTCAATTTTAATTCAATGGCTTTACTATTGTCCAACCATACACACACACACACACACACACACACACACACACACACTCACACACATACACACACACACATACAGACCACACACACACACACACACACACACACACACACACATACTACACCACACACATACACATACACACACAGAGACCACACACACACACACACACACACACACCACCCTCCCCCCCACACACACACACCACACCACACACAGACCACACCCACATATATACACACACATACACAGACCACACACACGCAGACTTAATACTTACACACACAGTTTATAAAGAAAAAACAAGGAGAACACAGGTCTTTTGTATGCTTAGGGACTAAAAGAGAGCCCCTAGATTGTTGGTACAACAACACGCCACAGGATGATGTTTCGTTTTCATGATTAGTTAATGAATAGTTAACTAAAGCTAGACAGATTATCCAAGTAAGTCCTCCTTCATTGGGTATACCCTTAGAAGATCATAAGCCTTGCTTGAAAAAATAAGTAGGGACATTCAAGATAGTAAACATACAGTGATGGTACAATAGGACGTTTTGAGAGACTCATTGAGGAGACAAGAAAAATTGTCAACTTACTCCAGATAGGGAACTGAGAACAGATCAAAGTAAGGATACCACCAAAGTCCACTTTGGTGAAGGAGTAACATTAGGTGATGTAGAGGCTGTGACTGAGTGGTTAGTTACAGGAACAAAAATGGCACACAGCAACCTCGTAACTGAAAGCCCACTCCAGACTGGGTGAAGCTCCTGAAATTTGGTAACATAGTGCTCACTGCACAACTCAGAGATATTGCAACAGGTTGAAGAGTATCTCCTGTAAAGCTCGGCTGGTCTGAGCCTCTTTAAAGCTGCCCATATGTTTCCCCGTCACTTCCAGGTGGCCTAGCTACTCTGAGAGCATCTCTTGGTTGTTGATTGCCCTTACCACTTTTAAAAACTTGAGGAGCTGGGAGGGGGTCAATATATTTGGTAAATTTAGGGACTACATGAGGCTTTGGGGTTGTTCACTCCCTGAGGGGTTTTATATTTTTAGTTAGCTTTCTGAGATTTTATACAGCATGTTTTGAAAATATTCACACCTCTCTCTTCTCCTCCCAAATCCACACAGCACCCTCCCTTCCTTACCCATCCTACTCTCTCTCTCTCTCTCTCTCTCTCTTTCTTTCAAAAATTTGATCCAATTTGTGTGCCTATATTCTAGGATGTGGGACCTTCCACGGGAATGTGGTTGACTTACAAGGGGCTGTACTCTTATTACAAACTGAATCTCTCTCTGCCAGCAGCTATCAATTGTCAAGAGTTCATTGGCTATGGAAAGAACACTGTGTGCACTTCCTTGCACCTTATTTGGATTTGGTCTTTTTCGAACTACCTCAGGTCTTGTGCTTGCTTTCACATCGGGTATGAATTTATATATAGTTACCTTGTTGTGATTGGAAGATGGTTGCCTTGCAGTCATCACCATTCCTGGTTTGCAAACTATTTCTGCTTCTTCTCCAATTATCCCTATGCCTAGGAAAGGAGTGTCATACAGTTGCCCCATTTAAATCTGAACAGTCTTATTCTCTGTACCGCCTTAGTCAGTGGTTTTCAATTTTCCTAACACTGCAAACCTTTAATAGAGGTTCTCATGTTGTGGTAACCTCCAACCATAAAATTATTTTTGTTGCTACCTCATAATTGTAATTTTGCTACTGTTAAGAATTGCAATGTGCCGGGCGGTGGTGGCGCACGCCTTTAATCCCAGCACTCGGGAGGCAGAGCCAGGCGGATCTCTGTGAGTTCGAGGCCAGCCTGGGCTACCAAGTGAGTTCCAGGAAAGGTGCAAAGCTACACAGAGAAACCCTGTCTCGAAAAACCAAAAAAAAAAAAAAAAAAAAAAAAAAAAAAGAATTGCAATGCGCCGGGCGGTGGTGGCGCACACCTTTAATCCCAGCACTCGGGAGGCAGAGCCAGGCGGATCTCTGTGAGTTCAAGGCCAGCCTGGTCTCCAAAGCGAGTTCCAGGAAAGGCACAAAGCTACACAGAGAAACCCTGTCTCGAAAAAACAAATAAAACAAAAAACAAAAAACAAACAAACAAACAAAAAAAGAATTGCAATGCAAATATCTGTGTTTTCTGATGGTCTTAGGGGACCACCAAAGGGGTTGGGACCCATGAGTTGAGAAAGAGTGTCCTAAGTTTTAACACTCCTAGAGCATACAGATGCTTAAGAGATTTTTTTGTAGGAAGGAATGTATCATTTCAGGGGGGTTGATGAATGGCCTCTTAACAGTCAAAAGAGTTATGACAACAGTCTAGTCTGAGACATATACAGCAAAGAAATTTATAGGTATATTATTCATTCTAATCATGCTTGTTTAAAAGGAATAATGGATTAATCCGCATTGCTTCAACTAAAATATTCTTAACCAAATAATTGTCTAAGGTAAAACAAACAAACAAACAAACAAACAATCAAAAAAGTATTTTATCAAAGAATCTGGGTTAAAGATAGAATTGTTCATAAAAATAATAACGATGAGGATGACATTAGAAGTGTTTAAAATTGTTGGTGTCTGCTACCACACACAGGTTGAAAATAACTGTACTCTAATTCTACCTGATAGAAATTATAAAATCTGCAAGGCGGTGGTGGCGCACACTTTTAATCCCAGCACTCGGGAGGCAGAGGCAGGTGGATCTCTGTGAGTTCGAGGCTAGCCGGGTCTACAGAATGAGTTCCAGGAAAGGTGCCAAAGATGCACAGAGAAACATTGTCTCAAAAAACCAAATATATATATATATATATATATATATATATATATATATATATATATATATAAAATCCAAGTGGACTATTGGAATATACTTAAGCACCCTGAACTAAAATCCACCTATGTTTATTAATGATAAACTTCTCTAAACTTGCATGTTGTACTTGAAGTATTAGTCAATCACACTATGAAGAAATTTAAAAACTACATAGCCAGAAAATTATAAGACAAAAAGGCATTAAAAAAAAACAACAAAAAAAAAACAAGCAACTCTTGTTAAAAAGTCCATCAAAATATTGCAGAATTTTCCAGAAAACATAAAATTATATCTTATGGGAGACTGATTATATCTTTTAAAAACATACTTCAGTTTATGGTATTTGCTGGATTACTTTAAAAATAAAATGAAACACGAAAATGTTTTTCTTTCATTATTAAAGGGAAGATGAATAAGAATTGATAAGATGACCCAGCCAAGACTCCTAGCAATAGTGAAGAGGGTGTCTGAACTGGCCTTCTCCTGTAATCATATTGGTGACTACCCTAATTGTCATCATAGAACCTTCATCCAGTAATTGATGGAAGCAGATGCAGAGATCCACAGCCAAGCACTGGGTCAAGCTTCAGGAGTCAAGTTGAACACAGGAAGGAGGGATTATATGAGCAGAAGGGGTCAAAATGATGATGAGGAAACCCTCAGAGCAAGCTGACCCCAGCTCATGGACTCTAGATGGACAGTTAGGGAGACTGCATGGGACAGACCTAGGCCGTCTGCATGTAGGTGAGAATTGCGTGGCTTGGTCTGTTTGTAGGGTCCCTGGAAGTAGGACTAGGGTTTATCCCTGGTACAAAAACTGGCTTTTTGTAGCCCATTCCCTATGGTGAGATAACTTGCTCAGCCTTGATGTATGCCTGTGGGGAGCAGGGGCTTGATCCTGCCTCAACTTGTTATGCCAGGCTTTGTTGAATCCCATGGGGTGGCCTGAACCTCTCTATTGAATGGATGGGGAGTGGGGTTGGGAGGAGGGAGGAGGGGAGAGTGCCAGGAAAGAAGGGAGGGGGAACTGTGGTTGCTATGTAATATGAAAAAATTTAAATAAAAAATTAAAATATGAAAGCAAAAAAAAATGATATGAACTTAGAGTGAATATTTTAAATAAAAATAGTATTTATGTAAAAATATCTAGCCATAGCATATATGTGATAACTTTGAATAAAACACAAAGAGGATTCAGGGAAAAACATACAGAAAATATAACAACTAGAAATTGATTCCCTCAATAGTGAAGAGTATAAATTGCAGCAAAATCACTTCATCTAACACCCTAAATTATGACTGTGTGTTCTATTTTCTAGCCTGGAAGTCAGATGACGAAGATAGTTAAAGTCTAGACAGTTAAGTGCTATGTCAAAGCACAATACTGAATCAATACATTTGCATATCTAGACCCACACACATGGCTACATTTCCAGTCTCTCATTATAACGGGAACAACATCAGTTATATCTGACCAAGTGACTGATTTCATATCAAAGGAAAATAAAAATAAATGTATGTGGTTCTATTTGTAACGGCAAAAAGAAACTATGTCTTCTGCAGATTCTCTTGTACTATACACAAAAATTTAATCCAAGTTTATTCAGTGCCAAATGGTCAGCCCTAAAAACACGCATACAAATAACATCATATGGACTTAACAGATTATGTCTGGGAATATATATCTGTATACATATATATATATATATATATATATATATATATATATATATATATATATATATATATATATATGCATACAATAATAATTAGTGAAAAAGAGGCCATCAATTTGAAAGGGAGTGGGGAGGGGTATATGAAAGTGCTCGGAGGGACAAAAAGGAATGTATAAAAGTCATAATTAAATTAAAATATCAAAAAATAATATTCCAGGGGTAATTGTCTGAAACAGTGATTTTATCACACCATAAAGTCCATAAACGGAAAATGTGAACTGAACATGAGGGTTAGATTATCTTCAGTTTTAAGAATCTGTGTGCTTAGCCAGCAATGCTTGATGATTGCGAGGGCTATAGCTGAGAGCTCACTACATTGTGACTCCTTTATTCAATGTCGGGATAATGCTGGCTGTGACATGAGCACTCCGCATAGCTATGAGAACATCCTAAGACAAAAAGGACCTAACTGGTAAAAATCTCAACTTGTCACCACATCCTTAATAAAAAGCATTGCCACATTCAAGGATGAAGGACTTGGATTTACTTCTTAATTGCAGGAAGGCAAGCATCACATTACAAGAAGATTGTGAGATGGGAAAATTAAGCAATCAAGACGTTTCTTGGAAAATACTGTTTGCTATGCTTTCCTATTCCTTGGTGAATTCTGATAACAAAACTGGAAAGCTCTGTCATGACATATTTATTGCTGACATGCATTGCTTTACTGATTGCTTATTGAGTTGAGTCACCACTAGGCTTAGAGTTTGGGTTTTGTATTGTTTTCATGGCAAGAGTTGGCCTAACTGAATTGCATAAACACTAAAGAGAATGCTTAGAGAAGAGGAAGAAAAATAGAAGTTGAGACATCCTTCAGGATTTAGAGTCAAGGAAAGTATGCTAAGACTTACCTGAATTTTTAGCATTGTGAAGCAGGAAGGTTTCATTGAATGATTATTAATTGTTAATAAATTTGTTTATTTATTTTACAACCCAGCTACAATTTCCCTTCCCTCCTCTCCTTCCAGTCCCTCTCCCCACTGCTCATCTGTCCACACCCCCTAATCTACTCCTCCTCCATTTCTGTTTAGGAAAGGGCAAGTTTTCCATGAGTATCAACAAAACATGGCATATCAAGTTGCTGTAAGACTAAGCACCTCTCCGTGAAATAAGGGTGAGCAAGGCAACCCAGTATAAGAAGATAATTATTTTTCAGTAAAGACCTTAAGAAATTGACAGAGTTGTGCTTATCAACACTAGACAAGCAGAAACATGAGAATCAAGATCCTATGTACAAGGTTCCTGTAACCTTCATGGAGGCCAGAGGGAATAACAGATCACTCTCAGAAAGTGAATACAATTGAATAATAGAATCCTTGAATAATGTATCCTGAGAAGTCAAACCAATAACTAAACTCTACTGTGAATTAGGAGACCCCATTAGAGGGAAGATGTGATCTGATTTTTCTTAACAGCATCATTTCAGCTGTGGTCAGAACAGACATGAGAAGCAATAGGAAAGAACTGTCCATTAAAATGTTATTCCCTCGTAAGAATCCTTGCCACAGATAATGACTCATGTCCTAGAAGAGTAGTATTTAAAATTAAAGTAATAAGGCATGGTTTCCTTATGTATTTTGTTGTAATTGCCTTTTGCATTATTATTAAAATTCAACAAAATACACAAAAGTGTGCATTTTTGTCATTTGCAGAATGTAACTTAGTGATGTTTTCTACATTCACATCACTGAGCAGTTGATCTTTGTAGCTTTGCATCCTCTAAAAACTGAAGCATTGTACAAATTAAACAACAACAGGAATACAATTGAATGTAGAGAGTTCATAATTTTCTGTAGTGGGTAGCCATTCCAGCTTTGATCTGGAAGTTCCAACCCCCATTGAGACTTCGGCAACTGTCACGCCTATAAGGCAGGGCCAAGAGAGATGCCTGGAGACCCGAGATCTGAATGGGACCCTGGACGATGGAGGTAGGCCAAGCAGAGCTCCAGAGAACACCGCTGGACTGCGATACACCTTCCCCAGACCCTGCAACCTACCTATCCCTTAATTTGCAAGTTACGCCATTAAATAAATCTCCTTTTAACTACGTGGAGTGGCCTTAATAATTTCACCAATAATTTTCAAGAATATTAGGGTGTAGATGTTGAAGAAGAAAAGAGGGAGGAAAAAGATGATACAAAGGTTTTGTCTTAAGTATCTGGAATAATACAGGTGACAAGTTAAGGAAATAAACAAACTAAGGAGGTACTAGCGTGAGTAGTAGCAGCTATTCAGCAAAACAAAACATTGTTAGTTTGAACATCTGATTTGAATATTTCTACTATTTAATATGATAGACGTTTAATGGTGTGTGTGTGTGTTTATCACAATATTAAGAAATTTATCTAAGTCAAGTATGCATTGAGTTGCCTCTTGCAGAATACTTGTTTAACTATGCAAAGATGTATTGCTGTTTTATCTTGCCTGCCTAAGGCATCCGATTGTTCTCATAAAAAGCTGAACATCCAATAGCAAGGGAGGAAGTATAGGTGAACTTCCTGGCATGATTGTAAGTAGGAAGAGGAATTTCATTAGGCTCAGGATGAAAAAAAAGGAGACCCAGAGAAACACCAGGGGCCAGACAGACAAACATATTGGAAGCAGGGAAGTAGAACATACAAAATGAAAGAAAAATAAAAAGATCTGAGGCAAGATGTATATGAATAGAAGCAGGTTAAATTAAGTTAAAAGAGCTAATAGGACAAGCCTAAGCTAAGTCTGAGCATTCACAATTAATAATAAGTCTGTATGTCTTTATTTGGGATCTGGTTGGCAGCCCAAAGAAAATTCCAACTACAGCTGTCATGAGCTTGGATATTATTTTAAGGCATGTCTTTGGATAGACTTAGCAACAGATATGTGTAAAGAACAGCTACCAACAAAGCATAAGAACAAAGCATTGGGGGTCTTTAGTGTTCAGAATTATAGAAGAAAGGTGTATATTTGAATGTACCACAGATCCAGAGGTGGATTAAAGGGGATGAAAAAAGTTGGAAGGGGATAGCAATTATCAAGTGTAACATGCATGTGTAGAATCATTAAAGACCATTGTTGTGGGCTGTCTTTTTGTATGCTGTGAGTATGTGTTGGTATTATTGGTTGACAAATAAATCTGTTTAGCCAATGATGAGGCAGAATAAAGTTAGGTGGTATGCTCAAACTAAAGACTGAGATGAAGAAGGGTAGAGTCAGAGGAGATGCCAGCTCACTGCCCAAGGAGCAACAATATGCCAGCAGACCGGTAATACCATGGCCATGTGGTAACATAGAGATTAATAGAAATGTGTTAATTTAAGATGAAAGAGCTGGCTAGCAAAAAGCTTGAGCCATAAGCCATACAGTTTGTAATTAATATAAGTCTGTCTTTGTTACTTGGGATGGAGTGGCTGTAGGACCTGGTAGGACAAAGGAAAATTTTCTTGCTACAGACCCCAATTAATAAAACAAAAAGAAATAAGATATTAACCAATTTTGTCTAAATTGTTGTTAAAAATAACTATGGGTATAGGTGTTGCAAGGTCCACCCATAATGTATTGGTAGGATCAAACACCTATTTGAAATTATCTGAAGAATTAAAAAAAAAAAGCTTGGAAACCCTGAATATACAGAATTTAAGAGTTTTTTCAAAGAAGGAAAAGAGCATAAATAGGCTGGTATTTAAACTGGTCTTGCATGAGGTCTCTTATATGTACAAGATAATATGGGAGTTCAGAGTACTTTAGAAGAGACAGCATTAAATATGTTATGTATCAGAATGTTCTGGACTAAAGAAGGTCACCAATGTGAGTCGTGTTTGTATTGTTTAGTCGCAGTTGGTGATTCTGTGCAAAGCTTTTAAGAGAGTTATTTAGCCTGTGATGAATTATGCATTTCTAAATTTGCTGACCTTTTCTCTGATGACAATAACTGTCAGTAATTTGTTACATGGCAATACTTTAAGAAAATAAACACAATCTGCCCCTTCAGGGTAAGGGTGACATTTTTAACAATAAATGAAAAAGTGACTGCTTCCTGAAGTATGTTTCTACTGGATAACCTCTTTCCAAGGATGAGAATACAGGCCATTTCCAAACTGACATGCCACACATGAAGAGTAACCACTAATAGTAAAAAGCATGCTGTGAAAATATATTGATAAAACGCAGTACAAGACAGTAACAATTGCATAATGTGACTTGGAACTGACCCAAAAGTGCATTCTTTGACATCTTGGTTTCAAAAAGTACTAAACCACAGACTACTCACCTCAACACATACAGTCTCCATCAAAACACTTCAAGTCATTTCAAATCTGGAAGTCCTCTGGTAAAAGGTTACCACATACCCAAGGAGGGGAAAATGTCTCCCTCAAGTGACCTTGAGAAGATGAGACACTCTGCACTTCAGAAACAGGGCCCAGAGACCCCTGAGTAGGAATTGACCTGAATGTCTCCTTCCTCAGGACTAACTTTCATACTACCAGAAGGCGCTGTGAAAGCTTCCAAAGGAGGGAGGCACCCAACAGTCTTACCCATTTATGATGCCTATTAATCACATCAATGATCAACATGGCCAAAGTAACCCTAAGGGTCAGTAGTGGCATGCATACCTTGGTGGCAACTAACAGCTTTATAATTAGACTTAAGACCCTGTCAAAAAGAATGAAACCATTCCTGGTGCTAGAAGCCTAGTGAACTACTCTGTGTTAATGAAGACATGGCTATTGGAAGATAATCTACAAACACTACTTTATTAAACCAGCATAATCCATACATACATTATACTTATTCTTATACCTACAGATATGTATTTATCACCTGTCATCTAGGAAACTTGTCTTTGCAGCATACAGAGACCATTACAAAAAAAATATAACCAATCAAAATGCAGCATTTTCGAGCCTAGACTCAAAGGATGCATTTACAAATAACTGCAGCATCAAGTCTTAAGGAATGTTGTGGAAGGAGCAGGATGATTGCAGGAACCAGAAGTTCAAAGAGTTTTCTGTGAGATGGTCTCCTTGTAATATCATAGAAGCTTTACCCAAAAAGTCTCACCAACCTGACTGCCCAGTTGTGAGCTGAACATGAATGACTTCAACAAGAATGACACCAATGGGAACATGGAAAGATGCCTAGGAAACCCACCCCACTCCAGTCCTCAACCCTGCACAAACAACTATAGGAAACAGGAGTGTTGGGAATAGGACAAATAGTCTTCTCTAAAGCAAAGCATACCACTTGGTTATTGAATACTCAGTGGTCAGTTCTGAAAACACACTGATGCATAACATGCATATAGTAACAATGAAAAAAGAGGCAAAGAATTAGAAAGAGGACAAAGACAGTTAGATGGGGCAGGGCTTGGAAGGAGGAAAGGGAAGACAGAAATGCAATAATTATATCATAATCACCCAAATATAATAGTAATAAAGAAAATCACTACAAAAAAGGAAATCTTTCCTAAACAAGACTAAAGAAAATAAAACATTAATCACCTATTATTCCATTTGTATATAGAAACTAAGGAAACCTCCATTTCTTCCATTACAAGACTGTAGTATAATTATGGAGCATAGAGATAAAAATAATCCCAAAATGTTTACTCCTTGTATATATTTATTCAAAATAGTCATTTTATACAATCTGTAAATCAAACAAACAAAAAAGAAGTAGCCTGGTTAATGAATATGCCTTTCAACAAGAACTATCACTCTCAGATCTGACCCTAAGCATTCATGCACCATGCAGCACTTTATTCCCCAAACTGTAGACATCTTAGTAAGGAATCTTAGTCAGATGCTATTTCTCCTCTCCAATAGCCACTTTCAAGACACAAAGAAGACTTCCTATCCTAAGAACTAGGCAATCAGTGTGTGACTCGTAGGGTTGAGTTGTGTTTAGAACTGTCCTCACCAGGGCTGGTGACTTGGTCACTGAATAGAACCTTAGAGGACCAAGGAGCAGGAGAGGCTTCAAGTTGATGGTTTTATGATTTTGTTTATTTGTCCCTTTTTAGGGGAGAATTTGTTGTGACAAAGTCTCTGTGGGATGGTGGAATCAGTGTTGAGCCTGTTTCTGCAGTGGTGCTCAGGAGACCTCACACTTGAGTACGAACGCCAGCTTTCTTAGCCTCACCTACAGAGTAGCAGACAACTGCTTCTGAAAGCCCCAGAAAGGGTAACAAAGATATCCAGATTCAGAATAAAGTATCATATTAGGCCAGCGGAATGAATATACCTCAGAAACCAAAGCACCTATCTTACAGTACAGATCACACTCAATAACCACAGGGTTATTTCAAGAAAGAAAGTATCAAACATGTATCACCACAGTTCATTTAAAGTTACATTTTTAAGTTATAGAGTCAACATGCATCAATATAAATAATATGCTATATGTAAAATAAGAATGCCGAGTACCAGCCAAAAGAGACCAATTGTGAGAATAATAAAAGAAAGATGTGGTCCTGTTGGGAATAACTGCTCTAATTCCTTCCTTTCCAGTCATTGCAGTAGTAAAGTTAAAGACTGACTCTCTTACCAGCATCTGAGCTTACTAATTAGCAACATAATTTGGCCCTGATGTTCATTGCCCCTGTAATGACTTTCCTACATTAACTCTTAGTGTAAGCAAGCAAGCATGAGGTATGGAAACATCCCAGGCATTTTGGAAGATTTTAGGACATTGGCTGAAAGTGTACTGCTAATGAAGAATTTTTAAAAATGGAATCTAATAGAAGGAAAAACCTCCAGTCTACAGGCAGTGAATTATCCACGAAGGTAAAAGAGGTAATAAGAGAGTGAGTGATTTTGTTTACAGACATGACTGGTTGACTAGCATGCAATTACGAGACCTGTTTTCAGTTTGTCCTTTGTGAAAGTAATTGTGCTGTGTCACACAAGAATTGCTCTAATAAATGGATACCCTCACAATGCAGAAGAGTGATAGTGTGGAATGGCAGTACACGGCAATGCTGTGAGTGCTAGATGTGGTCATCATTAGCGACAGCATTCCTTATGACACACTAGACTAGACTGAGAACAACTGCTCATTCCGGATAAGCAGCACTAAAGGTAAATGGAGTGGCAGCTTGGAGTGTCACAGGTCCCACTGCGCTAATTAATTAGTCGGCACTAGCAATGTCTTGGCAGAGTCCCATGGAGCTAGGAAGATACAAAACATGTCTTGAAGGAAGCTACACTAGACGAGGAGCAGCACATAACTGATGAACAGAAGATAATTTGAGCATCCTTCAAAACAAGAGTAACCATAGAAGATCTACTCCACTTCCCAAGTCCAACTATTTTACAAAGTGTTGAAGGCTGTTTTGAAGCAAATCACATCATTTATTTTGAAATCTTTGCATCGTGGTAGGTAAATTAATGAAATCCCAGTGATCTCCCGTGCAAACATAGAGACACATTGAAATCACCAGGAAAAAATTAAAACTACAGATGGCTGGTTCTAAGAATAAGGATTCTGACTTAATTGCTGTGGCATAAAGTCTGCCCATGGGAACTTTTACAGCTCCCAAGGTAGTTCCATTGTGCAGCCATGTTTGAGAGGGACTAATTTGTTTTGTTCTGCCCTCTAACCAAAGAAATGGCATCTGATGCTATTATGTGTTAAAATCTCTTGGGAAGGTTGAAGAAGAAATCAGATTTTGATCAAAGTTGGGTCTTAGTAATAGAAGTGTTCAACATTGTAATTAACATATTTAAAAGGCACACGGCAAGTTGCTGATCTGTATCAAGAATTCCACTTAGCAATAAGAATTTCAAAAGAAGATAACACCTTGTCATCAAGCTATGTAAAAATATTTAAAGTTGTCTGTGGTTTGAATTACTATCTGCCTCATAGATTGAATATTACTCTAGACTGAACTCTGCTTTTGTCCTTGCATTATTCTCTTGCAATTATTTGTATAATAGTGGAAACTATTTGAGAAACTGCATTGTATCCTCTGTGTCCTCCGTTGCAAATTAACAACCAGAGAGCAGGGTGATAGTGGCTAGCAAGCACCAGATAAAATAAGAGGGCGGCGCTTCAGGCATTGGTAAGTTGTCCATACTTCAGTAAAAGGTCTCTTGTCCATGCTCATACAAGTAATCCCAATTAAGTGCAGTGGGGCATGAGCAGAAAAAGGCATGAAAGCAAGCAGAAGAAATATTTGAGAAAAAGGAGGTTGTCTATAGGAATGGGAAGGGCTTCAGAGAGAGAGAGAGCAATGGTGGGAAATATGTTCAGAAAACATTGTGTACGTGTGAGAAATGGTCAAAACATAAACATTTTTAAAGGATGAGGTCTAACCTTACCAACGACTAGTACTTCAACTGTGGGAAAGTTATTTCACTTTAAATTTAAGAATTGAGAAAATAATGTTCTCAAAAATTGCCACACATTATTATAGTAGATATCAAAATAATTAAATCAAGATGGCAGAAATTTAAATGTTTTAAGTATATTGAGTTTTCAAATATGTATTTATGAATATGGGGAAATAGTAATAAATTTCAAAGATACCATTGGTTCACTGCCTGCAATAATATGTCAAATAGGTGAAATATTTATACTGTTTAAAGTTGACACCTGTTCTTTCATAACAAGGGAAAATTACCAGGATTAGCATAAATTTAATTTTGATTATGTAATTTAAATGGATTCAGGAAATTCAAATTATATTCAACTTAATGTAATTAAATAATCTGTAATTACATTCAAGTGAAGCATTTTATACATGGAAAATATGGATATGTAAGTTAATAAGACATCATTCAATTTTCCAAAGGGCCAAGTATAGTTCTTCGCTGTATAATTATAAAGAGATATGGATGTATGTACACCTCACCATTAATGTATGTCTACATATCTATCATCTACTTAATTTTAGAAATATAAAAATTTGATTTTTGTATGAATAAAAGATCTGGAGTTGAAGATAAAACAGATTTGTCAAAAATAAAGTTATATACTAAATCTTTTGAAAAGTAAGAGGGAATTTAATAGATGGGAAATGAGTTTCTGAGACACAATAAGAGCATAAGCAAAACAAAATGCACAAGTGAAAATGTAGTTTCTCAAATGATTGCTAGATCATTTGGATTCATCTGAAAAACGTTCAGTTGAGTTTTATTGGGGTGATGCTCCAGTGTGATACAAGGTTTATCCTCCTCAAAAACTGATCACATAAATATTTACACCGATTTAATATATTATTTGAATTTTTAAATTCTTGCTTGAAAGTTAAAGTTTCCATTATAGGTTGGAAGTGGAGTATTTTGATAACATGTCTCTAATTTGACCTTTGTCACAGCTCTGCTCATCTGGCAAAGCTTATTATAAACTTCAGGATGGGAAGAACTACACCCGAGGATATGGAGTTAGGCTAGGGCAGATGGGAGTGTGTGGTAGTTAATCACTAGGCCTTATTTGGAAAAAATAAATAAATAAATAAAAAGGGGTGGGAATATACCAGAGTCAATGGCAGAGTCGGCAATTTGTCTTGGGAGGGACATGTGTCAGTTTACTAACTCCATAAAGAAATAGTTACCATTTTTCTGTGACATGACTGTGTGACTTCATGTCCTTTCACATGATAGATAGATAAATAGATAGATGGATAGATGATAGATAGATAGATAGATAGATAGATAGATAGATAGATAGATATAGATGCCAAGGAAGACTACATCAATCTATGTGGCTATGAAGACTTTATCTATACCTGCTGCGTAAAGGCTTTCAGGTGTGGCCATTTTAGCAGCAGGGAGAGAAGCACCCACATCCCTTTAATAATCCCTTACCTATGCTCTGTAAAGAAGCCCAATAAACTCATTGATTTCTAAAGAGTGAACTATGGTGGAATTGTGCCTCCATTTGTCATTGGGACTTTAAGAGAAGGGGTAGATGTTGCTAACATCTCTCCCTGAGAAGGAATTTTAGTACCACTGGGCTAGAAAATGAGTTTCTGCATAATCTGTATTCCACAGCAGCCTATCTTTTAACCAACTGGAAAGACTATAAAATGACATCAAGGCTTGAGACTTGCATTCTAGGTTGAATGTGATGGAACAGTGATTCTCAACCTTCCTGATGCTGTGAACTTTTAATGTTGTAGTGATCCATAACCATAAAATTATTTCATTGCTACTTCATATCTGTACTTTTGTTATTGTTATAAAAAAACACATCACAGAGCAGACACAGAAATGATATGACTTTGAAGATAAGAGGAAAAGCATAAAGGACATCAAGAGACAAAGGACAGCCATAAAGAGAAACAAGGAAAGTGGATTGCAGAAGTAGGAATATAGGGTATTTTAGAAAGGAAAAATTTGTCATAACAATAATTCTTAGGATGTTTAAAGTACTATGTTGTTAAGAAAAAAATCATTTAGTGGCAAGTGAGTTTTTCATTGTCTCTAAAAAAGAATATAAATAGATAGTGATACAAGTTAGAATTCAAAGTTTATGATAAATATAGGGTATAAAAATCATTTAAGAAATAACCTGATACAAAAAGGATAAATAATAAAAGATAGTTTGCTGTAGCCTGAGAGTCATATCTACTCCTTCTATGATAATTTATTTATAATTTTGAATACATCAGTGCACACATAACTCTTGATCATCAACAAATGAGAAATAATTTCTAAAACAAAATGCAAAATCAGTTTTCAATAGGTACCAATAACTCACATTTTGAAGATAGTGACTGATAATACTTGTTTTCAGAAATTTACATACCATGCTAAATTATATGTAATATATCTTGAATAAATACACTTATATACAATTAACAAGTGTGTGTGTTTGTGTGAATGTGTAGCTGTAACATGTTATTGTCAGAATGAAAAAAACAAATAAAGTAAAACAACCGATACACAGAACAAGAAAAAAATGACATACAAGAGAAATTATGGAAAGCATATGAAGCAAATTTGGATGTCAAGTTTTGCAATGATTAAGTAATAGTTCTGTATATTAAAACCATTTATGTTGGTGTGCTATTAAAGAAAGATAAGAAAAATGTAGATTATGAGATGCAAACAAAAGAAGTTTCAGTAGACTTATACTCATCAATTTCCATCCGAGAAAACTGAAAAGAGGTAATCACAATCATAAAACTTCAAGGAGAGAAGAAGAATTGGGTGGATGTAAGTACTGACAAAGCTTCTTTTTAGTGATCTAAGGAAGCAATAATGAGAGCAAAGGACTTCTGAAGAATATAGCTTTTTTCATACAATGCATTCTGATTACAGTTTTCCCTGCCTCCAAATTCTCCAAGTCGTTCCTTACCTCTCCTTCTGTCAAAATCCTCTCACCTTATGTTTCACATTAGAAAACACAAAGACATCTAAGAAATAATAAAAAATAAAATAAGATTAAACAAAGACGTATAAGAATAGGACAAAATAGAAAAACAGAAGAAGAGGAGGCAAAGAAAAACCACAAGAAACACACAAACACACACACACACACACACACACACACACACACACACACACACTACATGAGAGAGAAAGAGAGAGAAGAGATAGAGAGAGAGAGAGAGAGAGAGAGAGAGAGAGAGAGAGAGAGAGAGAGGAATTCCATAGAAACATAAAACCAAGAGCCATAGTTTACCAACGAAGGACCGTTGGTAAAAAAAAAAAAAAAAAAAAAAAAAGTAAAATCTCCTGGATCAACATTATGAGTCATCGAACCTCCAAAGATGCTTTTGAGTTAATTTTGTGTTGGCCATCTACTGCTGGCCATAAGGCCTACTGTGCAGAGTGATTTGTTTCCTCAGTAAAACTCCTTTGGAGAAAACTAATTTTACATTTGCAAATGGTTATCAATTAGAGACAGCTTCTAGGTTAGGGATGCAGACATGTGTCCACCTCTCCTTTCTGCTATCTGGTGTAGACCTACACAGTTCCTACACATGCTACCAAAATCTCCATGAGTTTATATGTACTTGGGAAATGTGTTTAGAAGGCCTTGTTTTCTTTATGTCCTCCATTCCTTTCGAATCTTATACTTTTTTCACATCTTCTTCCTCAGGGTTCCCAGAGCCCTGAGAAGAGATATTTGATGGAAGAATTTCATTTAGGGCAGAGTGTTCCAAGGTTTCTCACTCTCTCCATATTTTCTGGCCATGGGTCTCTGTATTATTTCTTATCTGCTATGGGAGAAAGCTTCTTGGAAGATGGATGAGGAAGGCAGAGATGTAAGAGTATAGTGGAATGTCACTGGGAGTCATCTCATTGCTACATTCCTTTATCAGAACAGTATTATTTAATTTTCCCATAGATCCTTAGTGTATATACTCTTAGGTTCTTGGCCTCCTATGCAACATTGGTTATGGGTTCTATCTCCTGGAGTGAACATTATATGTAATCAGATATTGTTTGATAACTTCCAAATGTTTGGTGCTACTATTGCACCAGAGTCTCTTATAGGCAGCTTGATAAGGGTTGGTATTTACCATTCTCCTTTGGTAGCATGCAAAGTATCTCTTGGTACCATGAATGCTAGTCAGTAGGGCTGAAGGCTTTGGATAAGCACCTGCTCTACTTCTGTGTTAGTCACTGAGTTGTATAAAAGTTGTCTTCAGCAATTGTGCAATCAATAGCATTGCCAATAGCATGGGTTGTTTATAGGTTCCCATGGGATCCCTTTGGCCAA
The DNA here is from genome assembly GCF_949786415.1 of Peromyscus eremicus. Lineage (NCBI taxonomy): Eukaryota > Metazoa > Chordata > Mammalia > Rodentia > Cricetidae > Peromyscus > Peromyscus eremicus. The sequence goes on along the minus strand of NC_081428.1, from coordinate 42,017,467 downwards.
CAGCTTAATTAGATATATCACATTTCCAGTACTGGAAGCATCATTAGGTGTCTAGTTGGGGCTCTGTCTTCCCAAATATTTGGATATTTCTTTTAGATTGCTTTTATATGTGTACATATTTTAGAAAGACTTTACCCTATTTTGTTTCCAAATAAACTGTCAAATAGCCCTGAAGTTTACCTGTCCCTCTTTTTCACCATCTCTGCCCTGTCCCTGTCTTTTTGGTCCTCCCGTTCTAGTTCCACTACCCTCTCCATCCATAACTATCTCACTTCCTCTTACTAGGGAAATTCATCCCAACCCCCAGTCCCATATTGTATATACAACCTCTGTGTTAATATAGGCTTTAGCTTCCTTATTGATGACTTAATATTGAAATCCACACAAAAGGAGATTATTTAACTTCTAGGTCTAAGGTTTCTTCACCGAGTTTGATTTTTTTTGAGTGGTATCCGTTTACCTGTTAATTTCATGAGTTGAATTTTTTTAATGGCTCAGTAATGTTCTATTTGGCAAATGTACCACATTTTTAATCCATTCATTTATTGAAGAGCATCTAGGTTGTTTCCAATTTCTGACTATAATGAAGCAATGAACATAGTTGAACAACGTTTTCTGTGATAGGATGGAACATCCTTTGGATGTATGCCTGAGAGTAGTGTAGGTGGATCTTGAGGTAGATATAAGCCGTCTTCTCGAGGAACTGACACACTTGTTTACATAGTTGCTGTACAAAATTATGGTAAGTCGTATGTACTGAAAAATATTGTCCATTTATTTTAGGCCTTCCAATTTGGTGTAGTGTAGGTTTTTAAAGGATGTCCTTCTGAGTCTCTGGATTTCTTCAGTGTCTGTTATTTCCCCCATTCCACTGAGACCACTGATTTTGAGAGTTGTCAATGGGAAGTTTGTATGGATTCTTATTTATTTTCTGTAGGAATTAACCCCTTATTTTAATTCACTAGTCTAACATGGATTATTACTTGTGTTTTTTGTGTGTTGGTAACCTCTTCAGACTGAAGTTTTCTTTCTAGGGAGTTATGTATGCCTGCATTTGTGGATAGATACTTCCTAAAATTGGCTTTACCATGTAATGTCTCTTCTTCTCCCTCTATCGTGATTTGAAGTCTTGCTGGGCATAGTATTCTGGGCCGGCATCTGTGGTCTCTTGAAATTTATAGAGCACATTCCCAAGCCCTTCTGGCTTTTAGTGTCTCCAAATGACAAGTCATGTGTTATTCTGGTAGGTCTGTCTTTATATGGTATTGGATTTTTTTACCTGTACCTCATTGTCTTTACATTTTGTTTTGTTTGGGGGTTTGTTTGTTTTTGTATGTGTCAGGTGGAATTTATTTTCTGGTACAGTCTATTTGTTGTTCAAAAATTTCTTTAGACTTCTTCTTTAGACAAGAAGAATTTTCTTCTATGATTTTGTTGGAATTCTTTTCTGTGCTTTTGACCTTGTTTTCTTCTCCTTCCTCTATTCCTGTTCTATGTAGACTTGTTCTTTGTGTAGCTTCCCTGATTTCAGTGGTGTACAGATTTAACATTTTCTTTGACTGAAGTATCAATTTCATCAATATCGTCTTCAGTGCCTGAGAGTCTCTCTTCTATCGCTATTGATGTTGATTTTATTTCCACTTTCATGTCTTGAACTGTATCTTCATTTAATTCCACTGTTTGTGTTTTCATAAATTTCTTTATTAATTTCTTATTTAGGAGCCTTTAACTCTAATTACTGTCAAAGGTTTTCCGGATACTAGTGGATTCATATTGTCCTGGCTGTTGTTATGTGTTTATGCTAGTATCTAGGCATCTGTGCTTAGGATGATAATCATTATAATTGCTGATATTTGGTCTTGTCTTTGTAGGGTGGGTGTTTTGTTAGTTGGTTTCTAGTTCTTTCTCTGTTCCTTAGAAGAGTGTAGTATATGTGGATTTCCTGGCAGGGAATGCTTTTGGGATCCTGCCAGGTGTTGCTGTGGGGTGTTTGGATTGATTGTGTTTTTTGAAACTGGGAGGTGACACTAAGAAACAGAGATGGGCTAAGAGGTGAGTGGCTGAGGGGGTCTACAAGAGGCAAGAAAGCAGGGGTGCCAACCAGGATCTTTTTGTCCCCTAAGAGTTGGGGAAATGAGGGAGGAGAGGCCACAGCAGGGGATTGGGTACAGAGCTTGGGTTGAGACTGGGGGAGTGGATTGTGGGGGAGAAGAGCAAGAGTGAAAATCTTTTTTTTTTTTTTTTTTTTTTTTTTTCCCGAGTGCTGGGATTAAAGGCGTACGCCACCACCGCCCGGCAAGAGTGAAAATCTTAAGATAACCTACCTGCACCTCTGGATGACTTGGCCAGCAGGTTCCTAATAAATGTCTGTGGGAGTTGTTGGCTGAGACACAGGGATAACATGGTAAGAAAGTCTGTAGGAGAAAATATGTGATATGGTGGTGGTGGGGCAAAGAGTCAGGGAAGTAAGCAGCAAGCAGTCTGCTACAGAGCTGGGTGTGGAACTGTGAGATCAGATTTGGAGGAGAGGAGGGAGAGAGAAGAACTGAAGATCACCTACTTGCTACCCTGGTCTACCTGTTTTCAATCCAGAACATATTTTGAACACTGATTTATCTGCTAAGAACTTTTTGATACTTTCTATATATTGATTATTTTCTTAAGAGTTAAAAATAGTTTGTAAATAAAAGATATATTTATCATCTAAACATTGTACTTAACTAAAGCTTCTTAGGTTATGGTAAGATATAGATCTTCTTATCAAGTTATATTTCTATTTATTATTTAAAAATAAATAGTACTAGAAAACATAACATTCAAACATTATATTGCTTTACAGTTGATGGATCCCTGGAGAAAGAGAATTTGGAAAGGCTAATATGGCTCTTTCATGATTCACTGACCAGTCTAGGCTGTACATGGTCAGAGGTTTGGGTCAGATATCAGTAGTAATAAGCATAGCTATGAGTGGAAGGAGCAAGAGGAACTTGAACTCGGTGTCACATATATTTAGTGATGAAATGCTGATAGCTTCAGCCTTAAAGTCAATCCTCATTTCATTGTCCTTTTGCTTTGTTGCTGCCTTTAGCCATTTCAGAGGATACTTTTCCCCCTACTATTTAAGTGATTATTACTGCTAAAGAGTGCTGCTTCTAACTGGATGAATGCCAAGGAGTAATGGGAGTGAGGAGCAATAAACTTCAAGGTGTTTTACATTTGATTTTACTCTGTTTTTTTCCATAGCTTTGTATGTTTCCCAAACCTCTTTTTTCTCTCTCTTCATTTCTTAGTCATGGCCTTGCAATTAAGGCTTTTAAAAAAACTCATTTCAATTGTTAAATAGTTAAGTCACTTGTGTACAAAAGATTTTTTTTTTAGTTACCTACCTTTGGAATTTTCATCTTAGTGTTTTCTCATTCAAGTGTGTATAAATGAAAGGAAAGAGATGTGCGAACGTTAGAGTCCTTTTCACATTACACCTTCATTTTCTTCGTTTATGGAGTCATTTTGGCTTATTAAGGGAGGCAATAGAAAGTAGGTGAATGTGCCCTTTGTAACACTGTGTCCTTAGACATCTTGGAAACATTTACTATCCACTGCTTTATGTGTGTGCTTGGTAGCTGTTCCTTACATGGCAGAATGCAATAATCCAAATTCTCCTGCTTTATGGAAGCATTTGAAATCACACCACTCTGAATATTTATATCTCATTTCTTAGGATAACTGGGGTCTAGAATCTGATTCGCTGAGAAGCTTTGAAGAAGAACTGGTAGAAAATCAGCTATAGTCTTGGGTGAAGGTCATTGAGCTGGTTCTCTCACAACCTATTGGGTACTGTTGATGTGATACTGGTGATGCAGAGGCCTTTTGAATCATTTTCACCACTAGTGATTATTTTCATTAAATGAAAGACAATTTTAGGGACTAAAATGGTATATATAGTTAGATTTCAATTCTTTTATAATTTTTTTTATTCAGTTTACACACCAACCACAGACTCTCCCTTCATCCCTCTTCCTTTCCTCCTCCACCTGCCTTTCTCCCCCCAACAATTCTCTTATCCTTTCCTCCAAAAGGGTAAGTTCTCCCATGGGGGGACAGCTGGTTAGATTTCAATTCTTAATTATTTGCTTATCAATGACATTGATTGTTATCACATTTCTTACTAAATCAAACATGTTAACTAGAAGTTTACTTATTTTGATTATTGCTTTGTGTCTTAATATTTTTCTTAGCAAAGAATATAAACCATTTATATAGATTAACATAGCCAATATTCCTCTTTTTTATTTCTTGTACTTTTTCCAGTAATTATATTCCAGTGGAGAAAATTTCAAAACTCCATCATATTCTCTTTCAATGTTCTTGTACTTTCTACACAGTGCAAAGATTGCAGAAATACTATTTAAAAATGAAAATTATGATTGTTTATTTTTTTAAAACTTTATTTTGTATTTATAAATGCTTTTTGATTCATTGAGCAGGATTTATTGAGTACATCTTATTCTTAGAAATTACTAGTAAGTTTCTTATTTAGTATAAATAATATGTGCACCTAAAATATATTCGCCTATTTTGTAAACTCTCTAAACCATTTTTTTTTCGTTTTGTAGTAAGCAATTCATATGCAATATAACCATGGGGACTAGAAAGATTGCTCAGCAGTTAAGAATGCTTCCTGCTATTACTAAGGACTCAAGTCACCAGCTCCCCTATTCATAGCCACCAATAACTCCTGCTCCAAGGGAATCCAGTGCCTCTGTTCTCTGTGGAAACCAGCACTCATGTGCAAATATACACAAATACACAGACACAGACACGGATGCAGATGCAGACACAGACACACGTACACAAGTAAACACACACATAATTTACAAAGTAAATCTGAAATAAAATCAATATATATCTCTATATGTTCAATTTGTATTTGCTTTTGAGATAAAATTTTGCTTCTTGTATGGGTTATATCTTTTCAGTTCATGTGGATGCATTTGTCTTTTTTTTAAATGTATAATATTATGAGCAAAATGGTTTTCTCTTTATAACCTCCAAGTCAAGGAAGATATAAATTCCAGACTTCATGAGGACCAAGCATAGTGAATTTCCTTTTGGACCAGAGTTACTATAATGACTCTGGCTTCACTTCATGAATAGAGAGTTAGATGGACAAGATAAACACAGGAGCCGGGCAGTGGTGGCACACGCCTTTAATTCCAGCACTCGGGAGGCAGAGCCAGGCGGATCTCTGTGAGTTCAAGGCCAGCCTGGGCTACCAAGTGAGTTCCAGGAAAAGGCGCAAAGCTACACAGAAAAACCCAAAAAATAAATAAATAAATAAATAAATAAATAAATAAATAAATAAATAAATAAACAAACACAGGAAGATAGATTTCTGAAATCTACATAAAAAAACTAATTTGTCAAATACAATGAAACTGTATGACCTATTATCCAAATTTTATTTAAAACAAAAGACAGAATAAGAGTCTTTACATTTTTACTATCAATTTATAACTAATTGATTCATTTGCCCTAAGGCTTGTTATTGATTTTATAGGACAGTGGTTGACCAATGTCAGAGAGTATGCAACATTTTCATCCTTCCCAACATCCACGGTGGTATTTACACAACCACCTCTGCTGTGGGATGTTCTGTATGGCAAATGTGTTGCTCTGATTGGTTAATAAATAAAACACTGATTGGCCAGTAGCCAGGCAGGAAGTATAGGTGGCAAAGTATACATTAATAGAAATGGACTGAATATAAGAGTGAGAGCTAAACAATGATAGGCCTGAGCTAATGGCCAAGCAGTTTAAATAATAAAAGTATCTGTATGTTTATTTTATAAGTGGGCTAAGGGACTTTCGGGGTTTGGCAGGACCCGGAGAGAAAAACTCTCAAGCTACACACCTCTTCATAGTTTTTTCTCTAGTTGCAAATGTTTGCTTTTCTCTACATAGATCTCACATCCCCACAACTTGTAATAATTTTACTATTCAAAAACTTTCCTATGTATGTGCCCTCTTAAGTAAGTACTACTGAAAGTTAGAGAGGTCACATCTGGTGTAGCTGGCTCTAATTACTTTAATATGTCTTGTTGAATTTTAAAGGAACTAGGAAAATATGGTGGATGTCTACAGTTTTTAGATAAGAAATCTGTTTGAATTATGTTTTAGTGTCAAGAGCAAAAATAAAGATAGTTCCCATAAAAAGAGCAATTAAAAATATGTGCATCTACAGGTGAAATTGTCTTGAATGATTCATGTAATACATTAAAATATAAATGTATGGAGTTAATTTATTTTATAATCAAACATTCATTTCTGTTTTAAAGTCCAAGATCTTAAGAGTCACTTCTACCTCCAGGCTGTCACAGGTTCCCAAAATTCATTCAGATCCTAATTGTGACTTTCATCTTCTGAAATATCTTAGGTCTCTGAGACATTTGTTATATTTAAGTATGTCTGAACTAATTAATAATCCATGTCACAGTAGGACAGATAAAACATGTCATTAAGCTCTATACAACTCCTTCCAATTTGTTTAAATAAAGTAAGTTTTATTTTCTCATTGAGGCTGGGTACAATGGGGAGGGTTATAAGAACCAGATGCTGGACATGGAAACATGCACGTTGGGATGTGTGTGTGTTTATCTAGATCTCCTAAGAACATCTCAGTGGTCTAGTATGTTTTTCAGCCCTACAAGAAGTTCTGACCCCTGTGGCATCTCTTGCTCTAAATTTGAGAATATATTTCTAACCAGTAACACATAATCATACACATTCCAAGAGGCACAAGTGTTTATTTTTTCATCCTGTTAGGTTGGATTTTTTTTGTCAACTCGAAAGAGCCTAAATGTGTCTTGAAGCTATAAAACAATTGAAACTTCTAACCTGTGATTGAACTCCACAGGGTAGAGAGGAAAACACACAGTTGATAATGTGCTAGTGCCAGGAGGAGAGCACAGAGTAAGTGAAGTGAGGTGATTGAGTATTCAGCACACAAGAAAACATCACTATACTTTAAAATCCAGGTAATATTGTACAGCTCATACTTATCACAGGAGAAAAAAAAACACTTTTTGTTTACTTTACTTGAGTCCTTTATTAAGCCCTTCCCTAAAATTAAAGACATTTATGTGTGGATTCAGTAACTTGGAAAGAAGCATCTCTTCACAATTTCCTTCCAGCAAAAACCTGTACTTAAACATCCCTTATATTTTTCACAATATAAAACAAACAAACAAACAAAAAAACCCTAATGTTTCTGGAGACCTTATCATGAGCTGGGAAAACTCAGTCCTCATGATATCTTACACTGAGAACTGCATCAGATTCCAATTGCTTCTGATAAAAATTGCTGTGAGTCTTGTGGTTTGCAAATTTATTGTCTTGTAGTTCTTAAGGTCATAAGTACAAAATTAGTCTTACAAGCTAAAATTAAGATGTTGGGATGATTGAATTACTTCTTGAATCTTGTAGGACCAACAGGTTGGTTTTATTTTATTTTTTTTTTGTTTTGTTTTGTTTTGTTTTGTTTTGCCCTTTTCGTTTGTAAGAGGTCATCCACATTCCTCATACCAGTTTTTCTCTGTCTCCAACGTCAGCAATGGAGTTTATTTCAGTGTAATTATGTTTCTATAGTCATCTATTCTATTGTAACTCTGTAATTCTTGCCCCCCTTTTTTACATAAAAGGAATGCTGTGAGTCCATTGTTCCCAACAAATAACTCAAGATAGTTTCTGCTTTAGTATCTGTAGCAATCTCACCAGATAATGGAAATGTCCATATGTTCTGAGGATCAGGACACTGTGTTGATTAATGTTGCCAACTTGACAGGATCTGGAATCACCTAGGAGACAAGCTCCCGAGCATGCCTGTGAGGGAATATTTACATTGGCTTAACAAAAATGAAAAGAACCACATAACTACTGGACCAATTATATGGGGAAAGATGAATACTGGCATTCATTCTTTCTTTGATTCTGGACTGCAAATTCAACATAATCCATGATGGCCCTGCCATGGTGGGCTGTACCCTTGAACTGTGAGCTCAAGTAAACTTTTTACTTAGGTTTTTTTTTTTTTTTTTTTGGTCAGGTTGTTTTATTTTTGGGGTGTAATTTTTAAATATTTATTTATTTTTATTATTTATGTATTTTATTTTGAAATGGGGTCCCCCTGTTTATCATTGCCTGACTTGGAAATCATGTTAACTAGGTTTCTCTAGAACTAAAAATGATCTTCCTGTGCGGCCTCCCAAGAGCCAGGGTTAATGTGTGGGTCACAATGCCTGGCTTATTGTCAAGGTGTTTTATCAACAGTTTAAGACAAGTGTGAAATACAAGGCATGATCATTTCTTGGGCTCTGTTATTTTTTTTCCACACCAGAGTCTATTTTATAATAGAAACCTAAACTTCAGTAAGATAGGATGGTTGTCACTACGCCTGCAGATCTCAAGATTTGCATAAGTCTATCATCCATGTTCCTTCTATTTTGCAGCCTATCATACTGAGGTACCCTGGTCCAAGTCAGTATAAGGAATTTATAAATTTTCTACATCCCTTCCCCAAATGCTTTAATTTCTAAGATACCCAGAAGTTTGTCATAAAGTAGAAAACAAAGAAAATTTGCAGTTTGGACATTGATATTTATGGGGTCAGCCATAGTGTACAACAGTTCTATTAATATGTTCCAGATATCTGAAAGTATTATGGTACTGTCCTTTCCTATATCTTAAATTTCCATAAGCAAGAGAAAAAAATGTATAAGTAAAGAACACTTGAATAAAGTTAAGATTTTTTTATATTATCTTGGAACATGTAGTGGTTTTAATACTCAAAAAATACTTCAATTGACTTGAAAGGTATTGTGTTGTTTAAACAGAAATTAATAATTTAACTTCTTTTTTTCTTTTTGATTTACCTGATAAGGTTAACGTTAAAACTGAACATATAATATAGGAGCTGTTCTCACTCTACAAATTAGGAGATCATAAAATTCCCATTTTGTCAAGAACATAAAATACAATTATAGTGTAGTAGTCACTTTGAGCTATAAGAATTCCGAAATGTAAAATAGCTTCCAGATTATGTGATTTTCATGATATTAAACCCTCACAAATACAGTTACTACTTCAATTCTTAGCACTGATTTCCTATATATTTAGACTTTTAAAAGAAATAATGAGCAAAAACTATAAGGACAAATGACTTCTTGTGGAAGTGCTGTTTGGAAAACAACCTCTGCTTAAGAAATTATGAGATGTAAATAAATTTGATCCAATCCAAGTAATAATTAGAACAGTCATTTTCTCTATACAAAAAAGTATTTTTCATTAATTATCAGTCTGAAAATGATGTTTTAAAGAGTTTTTTCCCATCATTGTCTACAAGTTCTTTATTGGCAATGGATCAGAGGTAACATTTTCCAAATTCAAGGGGAATGTACATCTACGGTGGTTAAAATGAATAATGTGTCCACATTAAAAACTTTGATTGCTAGAGTTTAACAGGTGATGAAGTTTTAGATGGGAGCCAGAGAATCTAATTAAAGGAGACCTGGCCGTACCTAATCAACAGGAACTACTTTGATCTCATTCATCTCTGGCTGTAACTTATGTTGACATTTCATCTGAAAAGTAAAGGTGGCAATGGGAAAGTATCTGGCTTTACATTAGAATGTGCTGTACCATTTTCTTCATGAATTAATAGGCACATCAATGACCATGCAAACTAATTGTGTACACTGAACTCCTCTCTCACCACAATGGGGTATTAAAGATTGACTATTGACGTGTTTGCATTTCCACACAAGATATTCTTAAATTGGCCACGAGAATTAAGAAATGAAAAGAAAAAAAATAGGTCATCTATTACTATCACTTCACAGTAATTTCTCCTTTTTAAGAGTATTTTTTTAATTATCCAATATATTTGTTATATTTTTTCTAAATGTTAAACTTATAGTAACAGTGAAGGCATTTTTCTGGTAATAGACCCATCTCATTTAAAATCCTGATTATGGTTTCTATTTTCCCTTATCATCCAAATTGATGCCTATTGACCATGTGATAAAAACCAAATTCCTTTCTTTATATTTTGCTTCATTTATCTATTTTTCGAGAATTTTATACATATATACAATATATATTTGATGATTTGATGATGTCTATACCCTCTTCATCTTCTACAACTTATCCTATATGACGCATAAAAATTCCAAAAAATTCACAACTTCTTATTTAAAAAATTATAACCAACTGAATATAATTGGGGCTGTTTACTGCAGAGGAGGAACCTAGGAGAGCTGACATTCATGAAGAAAGCTGACAAGTCTTCCCACTGTAGTCATCACTGAACACTCATTTTCAGTTATCGTCAGGGCCTTGTAAGACTGTCCTCGATCCCTGCTGGAAAGATGACTGGCTTGTTATTGTTCAGGTTTCCACATCTGTGTTGAGTGCATGAGTACACCAGTCCTGTCATACCTAAAAGCCCCTGTTTGTGGCGGTCCTCTTTGATCTCTGGCTCTTAGACTGCTTCTGCCCCTTCTTCTGCAATGGTCCCTGAGCCTTGAGGGAAGCAGGTGATATAGATGTCCAATGTTGGACTGAGCAAGCCACGTCACTTATTCTCTGCTCTTTGAAGTGGTTGGATGTGTCTGTGTTGACTGCCTTATCTTGTGACTTCTCTTTTGAGGTGTGAGACTTGCATTAATATACTGATTAAAATATGAAGGATTTAGAAGACAATTTGAGCCGGGCAGTGGTGGCGAATGCCTTTAATCCCAGCACTCGGGTGACAGAGACAGGTGGATCACTGTGAGTTTGAGGTCAGCCTGGTCTACAGAGCCAGTTCCAGGACAGGCTCCAAAGCTACATAGAGAAACCCTATCTTGAAAAGAAGTCAATTTGATGCTATGTGCATTTAGGAAATAAATCAGAAGTAGATTCTCCGTGAGGGTGTATGACATCAATAGCCATGGGATTTTGGACTGGTTTACAGTATTAGATATAAGTTTCCTCCTGTGGGGTAAACCCTACATCCTATCAGAAGGCTATTGCTTACCTCTGGAACATTCATGATAATACTACACTGATGAGAAAATCTTGTCAGGCTGGTTATTATTGTGGATGAGAGAGACCACAGCTGGATATGACCACAGATACATGTATATATTATACTTATATGGACCTGTCAACTAACAGGTCTGATCTACTACTTATCATATCCCTTATATCTTACAGGTATATAGGAATACATTGATAGTAAGTCATAATGTAGTGGTATTTAAAGAGGAGATCTTTTGGAAACAAGTAGGCTTAAATGAGATCCTGTAATTATGTTCTCATGATGATATCATCACCATTATCAAATGAGGAAGAATTCAAAATCTATAACCTATAAACAAAAGCTAAAATATGTTAATTAGGCAGAGAATCAGATATATGCATAAACACATAATTATATATTTATTTATATTATATTTTATAATTATATGTTATAGTACATAACATATAGTATACAAATTATTTAATAATATTTATAATTTTAATACAGGTTACATATTTTTATGTATTTATCTTTCTGTGCTTACTTCTTTTACTTAATATAGAAGTTTACTTTTCTATCGATTTTCCAGCAGGAATGTTTGGAACATAGCTAATCTGTGTTCTGAGTCATTTTCTAATATCATCCTAACTGGACAGATACCTCATTGCCTCATTTCCATGGTAGTCCCCTCTCCCTTATTTTCCTCCATGCCAATCTTGAAATGTAATCAACATCAAGACAATGACTTTCAATAGCATGCCAGTATCCACAAAGAAAGAAATATAGTGCTTCCTGGCTTTGCAAATTTTCTAAATATTATTCTTATTTAATTTCATCAAACATGAACTTTTCTCATGAATACTAAAGCTTTACTTGTCCCTTGATTTTTTTTTTTGCTTCTTTTATCACATGGAATGATATACAATCTTGATTTCTAAACATTTACTTATTTTACTTCAAGATCTAGCTGTTAACCGGTCTTTGTAATGTTCTAAGCCATAACACAACTTATCACATTTGTACTAGTATTTGTGATTTCCTATAAAAATACCCCTCTCTTTAAGAACACTGTATAGCCTGTTTATTTCTTATCAAATAATCTCATCATCTTAGATAGTACTTCACTTACAAAATTTGAGAAGTGGAAGCATCTTAACAATCATTTCCTCCTTTTTTTTTAGAGCTAAATGAGACATAAAGATATAGTACAGGACGTTCTCATAGTGTGATGTTAACTTAAGTGAACAAATATATATTATATAACAGTTAAGTGCACTCATGATAATTCCTAGGAAAAAAGTTCTATAGTCATAGTTAAAGAATGGAGCAATGAGAAGCAAGCATGTCAGGTAAAATATAAGAAAACATTTGTTTTCTTGTTTTAAATTTTTGCATTAAAATAATATAGAAAACTGATAAACTGGATTTCCAGTGGAGATCCTTGTTCTCATTCTTTTAAGTTGAAAGAGAAATAAGACACAATCCCTAAGAAACTCACTACTAGTAAGAAAGTTTAAGCAAGGCTTTTGTATGTGTAGTACTGCTTTAAAAAATATTCATGAAAGTGGGCCATTTGTAAAGAATGGAGATATTGACTATGTGGAAAATGTCAATATAACAGAACTAAAAATTGAGTGCAAGTCCTCTAATGCTTGAAACAAGTCTTTGACCGCCATCTGACACTGGGCTGTATCTACAACTTGCAGATAAGAGGAAAGGGAGCTCAGAGTAATGATGCAGAAAGGAGCATTCTCTCTTTGGAAACAATTGAGAAAAATAATTGGAAAACCTTCTGCAGCCAGATGTCCAGTGTGGAGCAGTGTCCTCACTCGGCAAATGTCAAAGTTGCTCACTAGGCTTGGAATCAAACTGCTGTGTTTTTCACAGTATGAAATGTCTGGAGATTTTTCAAGAAAAGCGTCATGTGTACTACCTATCCAACTGGGAATTAACAAAGACCAACATACCATGGGGAAACTCTATCTAGGACAAAGCAAAACTGCATACCATTGAGTTTTAAATAAAAGAAAGCACAATACCTCCTGCCAATCTCTCAAACATGGGGCCAATAGGAACTCAGTAGGAAACAAATGTTAAAGTAAAATTGGAAACCTGACTTTGTAGATTCCAATCTGTGCCCTTGCTTACTGACTTTTGCCACTTTTACTTTTATCAAACTAATATTATAAGAACATAACTTGTTGATTAATGGTTATATTCTTCATTCAAAGGGATGGTAATTGAAATACTAATGTATGCAAGAGGTTGAATTCATGCCTTGGCACAATTTCAGAAACTCGTATCTCTTAAATTAAAAATCAATAAAAGTTATTATCATAGATATTGTATATATAGTCATTTATGCGTATTGCCATATATGAATATATATTGACATGTATAAATATATATATATATATATATATATATATGTTGTTGAGTATATTTGTCATAATACCTATGAAAACTAATCCATGGGTAAAGTATATTATTACGGAAAAAGATTGTTTTTGCTTAATTGAGAGGCTATAATTTCAGTTGAAGGTGTTAAATATTTTGAAAAAAGATATTGGTTTTCTTTAGAAAAAATATTTTCTCTTCAGTTATACCTTTGAAAAATTAGAGAATTTGACAATATTTTCTTAAATCTTAGCATTAATGCATGTAGATTCACCCACTTCTCTTTGAATTAGTTATGATATAGAGGATAAAACCTTTTCTTGTACAATTTAATATGGCGTCACAATTTAACATTTTAGAAAGATTTATAATCAAGGTACAAGAGAAGTTAATAGGAAGCAAGCACCAGATTTTAAATCCTCTGTTTTCCACTTCAGAACATTTCTACTTGGTTAAAAATTATGATTTTAGCATTATTCATGTAGAAACAAGGCTTATGTTGAGCCAGATAATCACAGGAATGCATGGAAAATATGCCCTAATGTGCTCATGATTTTCTGTCCCATAAAAGATGGAGCTACATGTAATAACCATTATAAATATATCAGTGAATGATGGAGGCAATAAGTGTTATATCCAACTTAATAATTAAGTTTCAAGAGTCAGACTGGATAAATTTGCACATCGAACCAGCCATTTAGAAATTCTGTCATTTTAGATAACATAACCTGTCTATATCTTACTGGCCTTGTTTAAAATACAAGCTATTTATCATTTAAGATTGTTTTTAGGATGTATTCCAATTTGTAAAATAAAGATTCTCACCATAAACAAATGCTGAATTCATAATCTTTTCCAATGATCTCCTATCATATGACCATGGAACATATTTCCTTGACAATATCTCTAAATGATTGCTTTAAGACACTTATTAATCTTTACATGAAAACTTTTCAAATCGAATTGGCCTAAATTTTTTATTTAACACCAGAGGACATTTGTCTTTTAATGTTTATCAATTTCCTTAGCAAGATATATTTTAAGAAAGACATCATTATATATATGAAATTTAGAAAATACAGTGAAAAGTGTCCTGAAGTTTCTGTAGAGCTATTGATTGATACATGGAAACATTTAGTTGAGACAAATCATAGACTTTGTTTAGATACTTGCTATGTTTCTCCCATAAAGCACTTGAAGGTAAAACCTCAATAGGAAAAATTGCTAGAGCTTAGCAAGTCAAGATTTTCTAAGCAACTCCCAGGAACAATAGTGTCTTAGTCTTAAGTGTTGGAGTAAATATAAGTTTTTCAAAGGCAATTTGAGTAAGCTATCAAGATAGAACAGAAGTGATACTTTAATACTGGCTTTAGTAGAAATTTCCCATCTCCTAATTATCGGGGAAAAAATAACACAGGTAAAATGACAAAACAATAGAAATAATTAAATCTCAAGTTTCTGAAACAGAAACTGTAAACTATACAAAAAAGGGCCAGTATCATGTAACGAAGTTATGTGGTTTGATCTCCAGAAGAAATAACTATAACTGAGTAATTATCTCATAAGACATGGTGCTTATCTCATAAGACATCCAATGAGAAGTCTATATATCTTTAGATATATCTTGTGAACTGTGGAAGACAAGAACAGTTTAATTAGAGATAATGTAGCAAAATGTTAATAATTCTTGAAAGAATTTGTAGGCAAAAGCAGCTAAGAATTTTTCTGTCTCATTTCATTGTGTTGTTTTCTGTTGTTTCATACCCAGCACTCACAGAACACGCAGCCAGGTCAGGCTTGATGCATGAAACTCAATTTTGTGGAGACCCCAAGCAACCTCCATCTCTACCATATTGGCTACTTTGCCCGTGACACATAGGGAAAGGAAAGGGAAGGAAAGGCTAGAGAAAGAGGCTGATTATTGCTAGAACAGAACTGATCACTCTACTTTATTATTGAACTCCTCTTCTGCTAAACTTACCTTTAGATGATCACTTACACAAGACACAAGAATATTTTCATCATTGCTTATTTGGAGAGCTTTATCCACATACTTCTCCAAATGCCTTTTCTCACAAATTATATTATCCATTCCTTTCTAAGTCGATGACCATTCAGCCAAACCACTGACTACAGCACATGGACAAATAAACAATAGCACATCTGGCCATGTCTCCCTCCAAACACAATGTACGACAATGCATACTACCAGAAGATTAGGCTTCACTTATGTCTTTCAGATTCTCTCAGAAAAGGAATGGAATGCTGCATCTGTCAACTTCTGGTAGTATATTATGCCGAACCATGAATAAATGAGGGCCTACTCTTAAATTCTGCAGTCAATTATTCTTAGGGCACACCCAATTAAGCCATATGTTCATGCTTGGGAACAGAAGGCACTGTAACAGTAGCAGAAACTATGGGCATTTTCATGTAACTTGTGTCCTCAAGACCTGCTTGAGTCTCATCACATATATAGCAGTCTCATTTGATAAAACATTGCTGCACAGCCTGTCCTAATTTATGGCATGGTGTGTCCAGACAATACTCAGTTCATGATGAGCAACTCAGGTCACATAGTAACCTTTTGGACAACTGTCAAATGTTCAGCTTCCACTAAGTTCCAATAGCAGACAAAGAGCTGTCTCTCTAAGAATAGATGTCTACAGATCATGGTAGAATATTGATCCCAAATCCCAGGGGTATGTGCTGTGAATCACCTAAATATGCCTGCCAAAGGATCCAAGCAGTATTCCTATCTGACACTGATACCTCAGGTACCATACATTCTGCTAGATGGTATGGTCTGAGTGGTAAAACAGCCTGTATAGCAAGCAGTGTGCACTTCTTGAGGTGCTTTTTCCTTTTTCAGGCCTCACTCCCAGCTAGGAGTTTTTCAAGTCACTTGACGTATGTACTTAAGTAACGTATCTGAATGAGGGTGCTACTTCGAGAACCCAAATAGGCTCACTAAACATTGTTCTTTTTTCTTGGTGGAGGGAGGGGCAATGTCACACAAGTTACCCATAAACTTTAAAGGACTATCTCTCCGTGCCTCATACCCCTGGAAAAATTTCACTCAGGTCAAAATCCTTTGAAATTTAGGTTAGAACGATTTTCCACCCTTTGATGCACATATGTGTTACCAACAAGCTCAATGTGGTAGCTACTTCCTGTTCACTTGTTCCAATCAGCACAATGTCATCAATGTAGTGGAAGTATGTGATATTTTGTAGAGAATACAGATGATCAATATCCCTTTGAAGTTAAGTTAAGACACAGGGACTAGAGAGAAGGCTCATCAGTTCAGACAACAAGACTTGTTTTGCAGAGGACTCAATTAGCTTGAGGACTTTTGGCCTCTGATTCTGAAAGGTTGACCTTGTATGAGAAAGAAATCCCTTCACTCATTGCAAGGGATGTGTCACTACTCATTGTCCTCTCCACCCTGACTGACAGAAATAATCCTACATTCTCTGTGTGAACTGCAGCGATCTTCTATGAAGGAGATGCCAGATAAGACAATACGGATAGCCTTCTTTTCCCACTATTTATTGCGTCTTGACCTATATCAAGACTTAAGCCTATGCAGTCTACTAGGGGGAAGATAAAAAGTATGAGAAAGTGTGCTACAACACTGAAGAGCTTGATGTGTTTGCTAATTCATTTATCTTCAACTCTAACATCTGGATCATATGTGTGGGAGTTAATTTTGAAGGTGAGGGATAATTGTGGAATGAACATGATACTGGATTACTCTGAGTGAATGGATACAGGCCCACTGAGTAGGGATTCCAGGTTTAATGTGGAAACTTGCACAGATTAAAAAAGTGTCAAAAGTTGGTTTGGTTGGTTGGCTGAAGCATTTGAAAAAGATGGCCTACTGAAAAGGAGTTATAGATGCCTGATGTCTCTTGGCTTAATACTGATGAAGGGATCTTAAAGCTCATGAAAATTGAAAGGCCAGAATGGGTAAGTATTGTGAAACCTAATTCTTCACAGTGGGAAAGCCAGGAAAACATGCCCTTCACTACCAGCATAAGACACAAAATTGTACAAGGGATAACAATATTTTTGAAGTGTTTTGTTAATAGTCTTCTTCTTATGCTAGATGTTAGAGTTAAAGATGCTGCTGGACATTTGGTGAATTAAATGTAAATGGCTTAATTTGGTCATGGAGAAGCAGAAGCCCAATGGCAGAACTGAATCATCAAAAGAAAAGGGATCCTAGTTGCTGTAATTGGCAGCACAAACAAAGAGATTCTTATGATAGCATGCTTCATATTGCTATTTGGCACTAGCTAATCAACCATGTTTTAGTGAAATAAGAAGCCTACTAATATTTTATTTCATATGTATAAGAAGACAAAAACTCTCAAAGGAAAGAAAGACTACAATGGATTTTAACATTAAGTATTTTCAGCCTTTCTTGAGTGGGAATTAGGGAGGAATCAGGAATGTTTAGTCGCTGATAATAAGATATCTAGAAAAGAAAATTGGGTAGATGTGATTGCACACAATGAAGTTAAAATAAGAGAAGAGGGCTCTTTGTTTGCTTTGTTTTGAAAATCTGGTAGGACTTACTTGGTAAACTTCACTTACACCATAGAAATGAGGCTTTATAAATCACTGGCATGTGGAAAATAATAGTGAGACTCAGAAATTGTTTTCATACATCAAATATGCTAAGAAACTAATGTTGAAACCAAGCTTTATTTTAATTGTCTCTGGCTATCCCAACCTAATCATGCTGCTTTGATCAAACCCCCTGATGTCTGATAGGAAAATGACATATTACTGACTTATAGCACTGTGAGATACAAATATGGCTTACAAATACTTCCATTACCCTGAGCTACAAATCACAGAAGACAATGGAGTCTCATATTTCAATATTACGAGTACATAACAGAACAAAAGTGCTTATGTCTTGAAACAAAATAAGCAAATATCTGCAACACCACCCAACATAAAGGGGATAACATAAAAGTTAAATGTCCCAATGGGCCACTGGATTCCCTTTCTACATGGGCCTGGCTGGTTTGGGAGATCTGAACACGAAGACGGAGGACTTCAGAAATATAGGGGAGACCAGGTCACATGTATATGTTATTTTAGCACAAATTAGAAACCTATAACCTCATGTCATCACAGTAAAAGTACTGTACCTATCACTAATCCACAGAGACACTGGAGTACTTCACTTTGGCAAGCTTAGACAATTAATAAAAAAGAACATCAAGGGCACCAGTTACTGAATGACTTGTTCAGACAGATTATACAAGCACTGCTTACCAAGCAAACAATGAAACTAGGTTACTACAGAGGCTGCATGTCAAGTAATATGGTCAACATTCAACAACAATAACATTACTAGACTTAAAATGGCACTGGAAAGTACAACATATATTCAAGGAAAAAAATAATTGATAATTGTTCTTGAGTTGGTCAATATGTTGAGTTTGGCATATGTAGCCGAATTTCTAAGTGGTCTTATTAAATAAAGAACACAGAGCCAAATATAAGGGTGAAAGTCTTAGAGATAGGGAAATAGTGAAAGCCACCAACCACCTCATCTCACCAGCTCTGTAGCTTTCAAAAATGCCATGACTTCCTGTCTACCCAGGCTTTTATCGCTTTGCTGTTCTGCCCTCTCATTGGCTCTTAGCACAGTTGCCTCAATTCCTTGTTACCACATGTCTGTTCAGACCTCCAGGTCTCTATGATTGGTACTGGGATTAAAGGCATGTGTTCCCTATTGTGACCTTGAACACACAGAGACCCTGCCTGCCAAGTGATGGGATTAAGGGCATGTGCTACCACTGCCTGATTTTGAGTTAATGGCTTGCTATTTCCTCTGATCTCCAGGCAAACTTTATTTATTAACATACAAATAAAATATCACCACATTTCAGCACAAATAAAATATCACCACAGGCATAGGTTTCAACAATCCACTTATAAATATTTTAATACAGTGGTATAGTTGCACGAAAATGGGTTTACAATGACAGAAAAAAAATATTAAAAGACTGAGAAAACTGTAGCATCATATTCAAATTAAAAATAGTATACATTATCTGACTTCTCATCAGAAACCATGTAGCCCAATGAGCTTTACAATACCCAATGAAAGCTTGTAAGGATCTTCAGTTAAAAATTCTACACTCATTAAATCATCCATCTACTTGAAGGCAATATATAGTTACAGGGAAGCAAAAATAGAGTTTATTGCAATTTATATTCATATAATAAAATTACAGATAGGATTTTCATCATATCAAAAAATCTATTTATTTTTATTCCATCCTAAAAATAGAATTTGTATAAGGACTCAGTGTTTAAGTTAATCATTATTCATCACCAATATTATTATTCATCATCAACTGAGTTAAGAAAAAATCTTTTCTATAACTTGTTTTGGCAAAACATTATTTATTTATTTATTTATTTATTTATTTATTTATTTATTTATTTTACAGACAGGGTTCCTTTGTGTAATTTTGGTGCCTGTCCTAGATCTTCTTCTGTAAACCAGGCTGGCCTGGAACTCACAGAGATCCACCTGGCTCTGCCTCCTAAGTGCTGGATTAAAGGCATGTGCCCCCACTGCCTGGCCTACATAATTTATTTGTTGTTGTTAATTAAACTTCTCCTCTTATATGCTGCCTCTTCCTCTTCTTTTCCTTCTTTGAGTTGTCTTTGGTTGTTATTTGACATACCAGTAAAAATGAACCTCAACTGAAGAATTGCCTCCATTCAGAGAGACCTGTAACCAGTCTGTGGGACACTTCCTTGGTTACTTAAAGAGGTAGCAGGGCCAGACCTGTAAGGACTGTGCCATTCTTAGGCCCTTGGCTTGTAAGAAAAAGAGCTGAGCTTGAGGTTTGAAACAAAACACTCAACAGTGTTCCTTTCTCATTTCTGATTAAAGCTCCTTCTTGAGCTTCCCTGTGTGAGATGATGAACTTTAATTTGTGAAATGAAATAAACCCATTTCCCTGATTTAGTTATGTTAATACATTTATCACAGACGAAAAAAGCAAAACCTGTAATATAGACATAGAAATTCTAATTGATTCTACTTTGGTCTTACATTTTAAAGCAGCAACTAGTGAAATCTCTATGCACATTTTTTTTTATTTCATATTACAGTAGCTTATATAGTTGTAGGTAA
Organism: Peromyscus eremicus; assembly: GCF_949786415.1. Taxonomy (NCBI): domain Eukaryota; kingdom Metazoa; phylum Chordata; class Mammalia; order Rodentia; family Cricetidae; genus Peromyscus; species Peromyscus eremicus. The sequence goes on along the minus strand of NC_081428.1, from coordinate 41,996,837 downwards.
GCTTACTGCATTTTCAATTATATTTAACCTTTGTTGACCTTCCTCCTCATCCATTTCTTTTCCTCCTCTCCCTGCTCCATGTCCCTCTTATACCCATCTTATAACCTTAGTATTTGCTTTCCCAAGTTTTAACTCTAGAACAGTGAAAAAATATTGTTTTCTTTGTTTTGTTGACCCCACATTGAGTATTCTTGCATATGTATCATTTTCATTTTATGGGCCACTTTTTACTAAACTAAAAAAAATTATAGATAGATTTTGAATAACATGAGAAATTGAATTTAAAGAAAACATAAATCTAGTTTTAGTTGTTTGATGACACTTCCTTTTGGACTGCTGTACATGTAACTAAAGATTTCCTATTCCATCACTTAAATCAGCAGATGATTTGTTTTTTATTATTATCTCTGATTGTTTTCTAAACTTCTAGGAGATATAATTCAAAATAATGAACATAGTATACCAATGATTATAAGAAAATGAAGATACACATTATAACCATTCTAACACAAGTTTAACATAATGTTTTCTGTAGTGTAAACACATACATTTTATGGACCCAGCTTTAATTTCTGTTTTAAGCCGCCCCTAGTTTTAAGAGAGAACTAATATTTTTCTTTTGGCTCTAAGCAATTAGCATCAAACCTTAATTACCAATTTTGCAGATTATATAGATGATGTTAGTGAGAAGTATGTAGAAAGCATAGTATAACCTTAGGAATTCTGTGACTATGTAGTGGGGTTATGTGAATACATTGTAAACGTGAGGCACAATTAGAAATGGTATGGTATATTAAAATGTTACAAGTGTGTAAAGGGAAAGCAAACTGTGACAAATTACATGGAAAAGCATTAAATATGGAATATTGGATGAATTGAAAGAAGAAATCTCCCTGGAAACAATGAATAAGGCCATGCTTTCAATAGTAATGAAGTCATTTTTACATTGTACTAAACAGAATTTAGCTATTCTAGGCCTAGTTCATCAGTACATACACACACACACACACACACACACACACACACACACACACACACAAAGAGAAACCTCTAGATCCCCAGTGAAAATAACCCTATTCTGATACTTTATAGAAATTTAGAACTTACATGAGGAAGACTAAATTATTTAGCTTAAAAGTTATGTTCAGTGGAGGAATAAAATGATATAGTTATCAGTTGCAGGGACCATAAACAAATAAAATAATTTATGTTCAAGTGGGGCCAAGATATGTATTGAGTAAGAGAGGAATAAACTCAAGGAAGACACATAGAGTCAAGAGGACAAATATCAGCAGGTTTTGGAAGCCCTTGACATTAAAATTAAAAGTTAAAGAATCAGAGAATTTTCTGTAAGACTGTGTCTCTTATTAATATCCAAAGCTACACTCATTAACTCTCATCAACATGACTGTCCAAACATGAACTGAACAGGGACTACACCAATGGGCATGCCTAAATGGACAGTGAAATATCCACAGGCTATCAATCCTATACAGAGACCTATAGGCACCTAATGAAAGCTGGGGAAAAGAGAACTCATCTTCCCCTGGGGGGAGTACAATTGGTTGTCCAGTACCAATGTGTCTGCCTTGAAAACATACCTCCAAGTAACATTATACAGACTGAACAGGATATATTTAGGAATATATACATATGTACATGTAGGCTTGTAATAACAATCAATAAAAGAGAGTATATGAATTTGAAGGAGAACATGGTGGGATTATGGGAGGGTTTGGATGGAGAAAAAGAAAAGGATATATCTTGTAATTGTATATAACTCTATGAAATAAAATAAAAGGGGAGAGAATTAAGAGTTCACAACTCAGTATCTACTTGTCATTCTCTAATATCTTCCAATGGTATCTCTTACCTTTAAGCTGAAATAGAACCTCTCAAATTACTTTTTGTCAATAAATTACTACATTAATCTATTTCTTCAAAATGATATTTGAAATATAAACATTAGTTGTTGTTTGCATAATTTGCTTTGAAAGTTTGGAGCGTTTCCAACTTTGGAAAGGTTTTTCATATTTCTTATTTTTTATTATCTTACTTTTATATAAATGAGGATTAATACTAAGTTTTATTTCTATATTGTGAGACTGTAAAAGCAATTATGGAGTCAGTCTGTCATACATTTTCACAACTATGTATGAAGAACTAAATATTTTTGGTTTTGTTATTCTCAAATACAACAAAAACACAGCCACAAACAGCATTGTTTACAAAATAAAACAATCAGCATTCAGATCTAAGACTTTCTTGAGACAAAAGGAAGATGAGTGGAAAAAAATCAATTACGGGAATCTGAAAATTTAAGTTTTTCCTGATATTACAAACTTTACGGCTTGTGGACTTGTTGCTTTGTCATTTATCAACATACATTTTCCTTCTCTAAGTAAATTCCAAGACCTATGAAAAACAACACACTAAGATCATAGTTTTGGATGCCTGTCATCACAAAGCCATTCATAAAAGGTCTGTTTATAATCATAAGAAACTGAGAAAATCAATTTTTAATAGAGAATTCCAATTCTTCACCCTTGAGACACATATGTTCAGAATATAAAGCATATGAATTCTTGCCTGAAGGTTCTTGTTAAGACATCTTATGTACTTTCCATGGATATTATCTCCCTATGATCCTTTAGCCTAATTTTTTGTTATTGTTTTAAGGAACATTAAAAACATGACAAATAGACATTTACAGAATACAGTTTCCAGTATGACAACAAAGCCTGTTTCTAAGCAGCCGCAAGTGGACACCACATGGAGTGGTGAATTACAATTTGTATAGATTTTCTGACAGATTTTTTCCCTGGAAGGCATGAGTCCTAGATGGCCCTTCACATGTTCCACAGGTCTTAATTCAGTTGTGTCCAAGTGAAGTAAAATACCTTCATCTTGAAAGGTACAGGGGTAATCTAAAAACAAATTTAAGAAAAGGAGAAGATGATTAAATTTAATTAAATTTTAATTTTAATTTATTCATTATTTTAAATGAAGATAAATTCTTCTCTCATACTATAAATCCCAACTATATTTTCCCCTCTTTCTACTCCTCCTAGTTCTTCCTCAGCTTCCCTCTCCTCCAGATCCAAATACCTTCTGGAGAAGATAATTAAACACTGTGGTAGTTTGAATGTAATTGGCACCCATAAACTCATAGGGAGTGCCATTGTTAGATGTATCTTTGTTGGAGCAGGTATGGTGTTATTGGAGGAAGTGTGTCAATGTGGGGGTGGGTTTTGAGGTCTCATATATGCTCAATCCATGCTCAGTGCCTCTGACCACTTCCCCTTGCCTGTGGGATCAAGATGTAGCTCCTCCACTCTCATCTCCTTCTCCAGCACAGTGTCTGCCTGCATGCCACTATATTCTGCCATGATGGTAATGGACTAAACCTATGAAACTGCAAGCTATCCAATTAAATGCTTTCCTTTTTGAGTTGCCATGGTCATGGTGTCCTTTCACAGCCATACAAACCCTAAGACAAACATATTCAATGTGATTGAAATATTAACGGAGACTAATACTAATAAGGTTATTTTAAAATTTAACTCTACTTCTCCTATGGTGATAAAAGGGATAAATAACATTCTAGATCATTTGATATATCTAATATTTCTAACATAACTTGTATTATAGTTGACAAGGGCTGTCAATGTTGTCTAATATCTCTTACCACTTCATGAAAAAATTGACAGTAAAATTACAGCTCTCCTTCAGGTCCTTAAACAGACATTTGTGATAAATTAATATATTTTTATCTCCCTCATTCTGTCTTGACATTTCTCTACTTTTGGCTGTTTGACCTTTGTGGTAAATGAAGTAACAAATGGACAACCAGAAAAAGTGAACGAAAACAAAATCACATGTGCACAAAATTAATATTAAAATATAGTAACTATTAACAAAAATCTTATTTTCCTGATTTTAGCTTAACCATTTAGAATATTAGGTTTATTATTTGAACCTATTTTTTATATTTTATAATTTAATTTAATTTTACATATCAGCCACAGATTCCCCTGTCCTCCCTCCTCCCACCCCACCCCCTGCCCTTCTCCCAGCCCACTCCCCATTCCCATCTCCTCCAGGGCAAGGACTCCCCTGGGGATTCAGCTCAGCCTGGTAGATTCAGTCCAGGCAGTTCCAGTCCCCTCCTCCCTTCACCAAGGCTGAGCAAAGTGTCCCTGCATAGGTCCCAGGTTCCAAAAAGCCAGCTCATACACACAGGACAGGTCCTGGTCCCACTGCCTGGATGCCTCCCAAACAGTTCAAGCTAATCAACTGTCTCACTTATGTAGAGGGCTTGATCCAGTTGGGGGCGCCTCAGCTATTGGTTCACAGTTCATGTGTTTCCACTAGTTTGGCTACTTGTCCCTGTGCGTTTTCCAATCACGGTCTCAACAATTCTCGCTTCTACAATCCCTCCTCTTTCTTGCAGATTGGACTCCTGGAGCTCCACCTGGGGCCTGGCTGTGGATCTCTTCATCTGCTTCCCTCAGTCATTGGATGAGAGTTTTAGCACGACAGTTAGGGTGTTTGGCCATCCGATCACCAGAGCAGGTTAGTTTGGGCTTTCTCTGGACCGTTGTCAGTAGTCTATTGTGGAGGTATCTTTGTGGATCTCTGTGGAGCTCTCTAGCATTTTGCTTCTTCCTATTCCCATGTGGTCTTCATTTATCATGGTCTCTTTTACCTTGTTCTCCCTCTGTTCTTGATCCAGCTGGGATCTCCAGCTCTCCTAAGCTCTCTTTCTCTCAACCCTAGACCTTCATTACCCACTTCACGTCCAGTTTGCTCATGTAGATCTCATCCATTTCTCTGTGTCTTTCTTAGGGTATTTTTTCTAGGTAGCCTCCCTGGAGCTGTGAGTAGCAGTCTAGTCATTCTTTGTTTTACATCTAGTATCCACTTATGAGTGAGTACATACCATGTTTGTCTTTCTGAGTCTGAGTTACCTCACTCAGGGTGATTTTTTTCTAGATCCATCCATTTGCCTGCAAATCTCATGATGTCATTGTTTTTTACTGCTGAGTAGTACTCCATTGTGTATATGTACCACATTTTATTTATCCATTCTTCAGTTGAAGGGCATCTAGGTTGTTTCCAGGTTCTGGCTATTACAAATAATGCTGCTATGAACATAGCTGAGCACATGCCCTTGTGGTATGATTGAGCATTCCTTGGGTATATGCCCAAGAGTGGTATAGCTGGGTTTTAGGGGAGATTAATTCCCAATTTTCTAAGAAAGTGCCATATTGATTTCCAAAGTGGCTGTACAAGCTTGCATTTACACCAAGAGTGGAGGAGAGTCTCCCTTGCTTCACATCCTCTCCAGCATAAGCTGTTTTCAGAGTTTTTGATCTTAGCCATTCTGACAGGTGTAAGGTGATATCTCAGAGACATTTTGATTTGCATTTCCCTGATGATTAGGGATGTTGAGCAATTCCTTAAATGTCTTTCAACCATTTGATTTTCCTCTGTTGAGAATTCTCTGTTTAGCTCTATAGCCCATTTCTTAATTGGACTGATGGGCATTTTGATGTGTAATTTCTTGAGTTCTTTATATATTCTGGATATCAGCCATCTGTCAGATATGGGGTTGGTGAAGATCTTTTCCCATTCTGTTGGTTGTCTTGTTGCTTTGTCTTCTTGACCATGCCCTTTGCTCTACAAAAGCTTCTCAGTTTCAAGAGGCCCCATTGATTAATTGTTTCTCTCAGTGTCTATGCTACTGGCGTTATATTTAGGAAGTGATCTCTTGTGCCAATGCATTCAAGATTACTTCCTACTTTCTCTTCTAGCAGGTTCAGAGTAACTGGATTTATGTTGAGGTCTTTGATCCACTTGGACTTAAGTTTTGTTCACGGTGACAGATATGGATCATTTTTCAGCCTTCTACCTGTTAACAACCAATTATGCCAGCACCATTTGTTGAAGATGCTTTCTTTTTTCCATGGTACAGTTTTGGCTTCTTTGTTAAAAATTATATGTTCATAGGTGTGTGGATTTTAAAAATTTATTTGATCTATGCTTATGTGTCTATGAGTGCATGTATCTCTGTATATGTGGCTGTGAGTGTATGTATCCATATGTATGTGGGTGCATGCACAGAGGTCCAAAGTGGTTGTGAGAACATTTTGCAGCTAGAGCTGCAGGTATTGGTGTAACAATGTCTTATTATGCAAGTGCTGTGATCCCAATTCTGGTCTTCATAATTGCACAAGTTATTGCCATACTTAGAGACATTGTTACTTGTGCTGTATGTGGTGACCTTGGAGAAAATATTAAGACTAATATGAACTAATCTTTCCTTTACATGTTAGCCTAAATTATATTTATTGTTTACTATTTCCTCTTACCCAGCTCACAGAGATATGATTTGAGAAAACTGACGAAAATCATTGGATTGAATGAGATGGTGGAGCCAATATTCAAGTTCAAGGTCAAAGTACTTGTAAGCCCTATATCCATCATCTCATTAAATCCAATGATTTTTATCAGTTTTCTCTGAAGTACATAATATTTTGGATTAATTGGAGAATAGACTATGAAAACACTAATTCATATATTTAAAAATAAAACAGGTCAAATATCAAGAAGTTAAGCTTGTAGTCCTATAGTGAATACTCTTGTGAGCCACCTCCTTTCCATAACTCTGGGAAAGTTTCTCTATCACTCAGAAGGAGAGAAGGAATACTCACATCCTGCAGAAAATCTACTGGCCAGAATCAGCCTGAGTGTTCTGGGGTAGCTCTTCTGTTTCCAATTAAACATCAGTCCCAGTTTCTGGGTCTTCCCTTATCTTAATTACTTTTCTATTCTTGTGGAAGAGCACCATGACCTAGGAAACATTTAGAAGAATGAGATTTATTGGGGACTTAATTATAATTGATATATATTAATAATATCTACTATATATAACTACTCTCTCTCTCTCTCTCTCTCTCTCTCTCTCTCTCTCTCTCTCTCTCTCTCTCTCTCTGTGTGTGTGTGTGTGTGTGTGTGTGTGTGTGTGTGTGTGTGTGTGTTTGATAATTTAATGTTGTTCATATGTGTTTGGGGCTGACCTCTAGGGACTTACGAGCCTATTAGGTGACTGTCCCTTGGAGAAGACAGATTTTACCTAACACACACAGAAACCATCAGTTGCCTCTGCTTCTTTTTCTAGGGTTGTAGCTTCTACAGAATTTCCACATATGTTCTGCATGCCAATTGATGTTGTACATCTTTGGATCTTGTGTAGGCAACCACGTTGTTGAGATTCCTTGTTTCAGCTGCCTTATCATACATAGAATAAACTGTTCCAAGGCAGAAGTTGAGACCTGGTCTTTGGGTTCTCACAATCTTCTGAACTCCCCTTCCACAGTAAGAAAAACATTCATACTTTAATCTTGAAGAAAATAAATGGAGTGGATAATAACAAAAGGAAACAAACAAAACATCAAGATAAACAACAATGTGGAATAAGAATCAAGGGTATTTTGAGTCAAGTCAGACAGCAGAAACACTCAATAATTTAACATGAAATTCAATATGAATGTTTTCCTTATTTCCACAGATAACTGTATATCTTACCTCTCACCAAGAAACCTTGCTTTGCAACAGACAGGGAACTTTAATGAAAGCCCCATCTTGTCAAAATTCAGAGAACAAATTATGGGATGCCCAGTTCTAATTGATACAAGAACAACACAACCCCTTTACCTTAGACTGAATATTTGGATTTCCTCAGGTTCCCGGCTGGTTCTTGAAGTCATTGGAGTGAACACTAGCAGACCTCCAATTCCAAAGCACAGCTGGTGTTTTCAAAACAACACAACCTTTCCTTTTGCACTAACTAGTTTTTCAATCTCTCTTTTGTACTTTCTCTTGACAATCTTTAAATCAACACCACAGGGTCAAGTGATACTTCCCAGGACCAAAGTTAACAAGAGAAGAAAGCATTGACCAATAATAAAATCAACATAGCTGAGAACATTGAAAATTATATTTGTTCAGGACTTATTAGTATTGGAATATGGGAAATCATAGATTCAAACAGCCTTGAAAATATTGTTTGGCACTTTATAAAACAGCAGCACTATTTAAAGCTGAAAATTTCTGGGGATTATATCACATGTTTGATAAGGAATTATGACTGGTAATAGCAAGAGACAATCTGACTCACAGGAAATGCTCTTTCAAACTCTCAATAATTTAAGGTAGTAGTAAGCATTTATAAATGACCAATAAAAATGCGTTTGACCTGAAGATAGCTTAGTCTGATGCTCATCAGCCATACATGGTACCTAAGCATATATAATTTAGTTCAATGGTTTAGTCTAAGCTGTTTTAAAAAGTGTCATCCAATATCAATTTGGGGACAATGAACTAATGTTAAATATTTTGTATATTCATTTTTTTCTTCTCCTAATTCAAAAACATCAGATAAAAGAAAGAATATCATGATAAAACTGACTGCAGGGAGCCAAAAACCTATAAATACCTTTTCTTTCACTCATATTATTGACTTTTCAAGAACTCAAGAACCTAACTTTCTATGGAACATCAGGAAGATCAGTGTATTTCCATAGAAAAAAACAACAAAAACCTGTGGGTTTTTTTTTTATTAATTTCAAATAACAATTTATATGTATCACTTTCAAAATCCTTTAGATTTCCCAAATATTAGATAACCATTTAAAAAGAGCTATTTCCCTTACCATAATTCATTTTATATATCATTCATTGTTTCCATATTTATTTTATAGGTTTCACTTCTTTCTGTTGAGATTTCAAATAAAATTTACATTTGCAAATAATGGATTCCATGCTATGTCATGCCTGACTGTAAGGAGAATAATGATTCAGCTCATCTAACAAACATACATTCATTTCCCAAGAAAACATTTGCCAGATAAGATTACTCAATTTCATCTCAGTGGGACATTTTGATCCAGTATTAAATGTCATTGCTAGCCTGTCAGAAAAGAGAAAATAAAAACTTTAAAAGCTCAGATTATTTTCCTCAATAGATATAAATAATTCATAATGTAAGTCTTACCATAGTTTAGAATTAACTAAATGTATATGATATATAAGTATATATATTGTAGACATGAGTATTAGTTTATATAAGTTACTCATGTACATATTTTCTTATATCTTATATTTCCTTTTTACTATTGACTCTTTTCAGTTCTATTAGTAAACAATTAATTCTTTAAAGATTCTTGAAACTCTAGGTATTTGAAAACAATATTCTTGATTAGATTTTTTACAGATTACTTATAAAATAAAAATTCTACTAACAGTTTTCTATTTTAAGTTCATCCTTCCAGCAACTCGTCTAAGTCTTATTGTTTTGATTAATAGCAGTGACAGCTCATGGTGGTTCTGCAGTCTTGATTTCCATGCATATGGATTAAGTCAATTTAACAGTGTTGGAGAAACCATCTTTACACTGTTTCGTGTCTAAGTTTATATCTGGTTTCCTATCGTACTAATCATTCTTATTGCCTTTCCTTTATGTAACCTCTGAACTGGGGAGATATTAGTTTGTTTTGTCATGGGGATACAGACTTTTCTAAGTTGAGTAATTTAAAGGCTCCATACACAGACATTGTGGTGACCTCCTATTCTTGGTAAATTATTTATATGATATAAATCTGAGATACATTAAATAGTAACAACAACAATTTCAGATATATTTGCCATCACATAATAAGGAAGAGGGGAAATTTTAGAAAGATTTCAATGAAAATGTGATTCTACATCTTACGGACGGTGACTGTAAAGTCTTAACTTTAAGATGAAAACCATGAAGTAGGTAAAACTAAGTATAATGTCGATGAGTTACAAATGACTTTAGAGCAATAAACAATAGTTATGAAAAGGTTTCCAAATAGATCTTGTCCAGATACATATATATTGCATGCTTTATATAAAAGTTAAGACAATGTAAAACTGTGGGGCTTAGTTTAGGTGACTTTGAAGACCATGCATTTGAGTGACCATTAGATACTAACAGCTGAATCACAGAAAAATCGAAAAGAAACCAGAAATACTTTCAATAGCTAGAATTAGTTGAAAGCTAGGCCACCACAGAGACAGAAACACATTCTAACACTTATGTTTGCAAATATCTGAGAATCGTATGTGGATATCTTTCATGTTCTTAAATGTGTACCTCTACTCCCTGCCGCTGAATTTCTACCACCCAATTTAGTGACATACTGAGTTATTTAAATTTATTTATTAATTTCAGAAAACAACAGCAAATGACATACACATGAACATCAAAGGTAACTGAATAGGTCTATTAGAAAACTATTGTCAAATGCAAACAGAGAAAAAGTTCTTATTGAGAATCTGAGGTTCCATGTTATGGACGGGTTACTTGTAGGCTGGGGGACAAAGACAGAAGTTGGATGATAGGTTCCCTGATTTGGATTTTGAAAATCATCAGAGGTTTATCTGCTTCTGGCTAAGTTCTGCTCCTCATTTTGATGGGATTTTTCCTCACATATGTCATCATGCCAGGTCCAGCTGCCAATAGTGCATTCTTTACTTTGAAATGTCAAAAGCATACTAGGTTACAGAGAGCTGTATGGGCTTATAGCGACTTATTTTGAAGGGATATGCCATTATGCATAGCTGTATCTTATAGGCCAGTGACTCTCAACCTTCCTAAAGCTGAGACCCTTTAATACATGTTGTGGTGATCTCAACCATAAAATTACTTCACTGATACTTCATAAGTATAATTTTGCTAATGTTATGAGTTGTAATGTAAACATCTTATAGGCATACTTTTTGATACATGATCACCAGAGGGGTGGTGACACTTAGGTTGAGAATCACTGCTCTAGGCAAAGCAAGTAACATGGCCAAGCCATAGGTGAAGAGCTAGGTAAGGTCATTTTATCTCTGTGAAGTTCAGGCAAATGGTGAAGTTAAAATTCTGTCTTCCTGGGTGGCCAGGATCAAAGGCATTCATTCTTCTAGAAAACTAAAGTACATAAACCATTGTGTCATATAAAGTGTTGAATTAATCACAATATAACTAATATGTAGCAAAATATAAGAAATAATTGGTAAATATTGACTCTAAATGTTTTAATTACTCTGTGTGAATATGGGAAAAACACAAATCATGGCTTTTCAAAACAGAATAATAATACATTTGATTCAGTCTGTGAGAGTTCCCTTATATGAGTAATTCTCAGTGTTCTCTGATAACCCATTTATCCAACTTTCTTTTGAAAATACAATTTTGAAGTCTCTAAACCATGACCACTTGGGTTGTTATGGGGACATGGTCAGACAGTGCCTCATTATAGGGACGGGCATTAGAAGAAGGTTTTGAACCCAGGAATCATAAAAGAAAAAATAGTGGAAACAGAAAATTATTTGGGTCCTAACATTTTCTTCCTGTGAAATCTCCAGTGTCTAAAGGACACACTACTGTGCCACACCTCTCAAATGTGACACCATTTTCCAATAGAGCTGTCCTGGGACCAAAACCCTAAATGTATGGCCTTTGAGGAACATTGGATCTATAAACTATAACAGATGAATTCATTAAAAATAAATGTGTACTGGTAACAAATACAGTGTTTCACTGTATCTGAAAATTGAATTTCATGCATATTTCAGAATTCTACTTTATAAATCTAGAGACTCAGATGGATGCTGGTACTTTAGCCAAGCATCATGGTGTCTTAAACTATGTATTTAGGATAAAGATATTACAGAGAGGATTTCATTTAAATTTTCTTTAGATTTTACTGAAAGTACACAGAGACCTTTCAGGGTATGATACTGTCACTACACAAACATTTGATTATTTTACAACCCTCTAAACCTGGTAGACATAGAAAAATGTGAAACTTGTATTATGAGTTGGAAGTTCATAATTTTCCCTACTACCTGGTTTGTAGAATTTCATTCTGAGTTTCCAAATGTTCTTATTTTGACAGTAATGCATTTTACTCTCGTTACTCAATATATATTATGGTGAATATTTTTTCATCATAATCAATAGATTCCATTCAACTGGTAGATGTATGGCTGTCTTTATAGTAATATCTTTAGCAAACCTACCATCAAAAATTTAACTTTAATATAAAATCATCTTAAAAGGCATCCTGTTTTATTTCTGGAAAAGTTAATAGTAAAATTAATATCTAAAGTAAGGTCTGATGTGGGGTCCTACTTATAATCTTCATACTTAGGAAGTAAAGAGCTGAAGCGATGGCTCAGAGGTTAAGAGCACTGACTGCTCTTCCAGAGGACCTGAGTTCAATTCCCAGCAACCACATGGTAGCTTACAACCATCTGTAATGAGATCTGGTGCCCTCTTCTTGCATGCAGTCATACATGCTGTATACATAATAAATAAATAAATAAATAAATAAATAAATAAATAAATAAATAAAATAATAATAAATAAATAAATTAATTAATTAAAAAACATACTTAGGAAGTAGAGGCAGGATGACTGTGAGTTGTGGCTTGAAGCTAGCATGGGTTACAGAATAACCCCAACTCAACAAAATGTAACCAAACAAAAAGTAAAATTATTATATCTAAAATTGTTTAATTGTTATATATTCTTTTCAATTAATATATGCAATAGTGTATGATGGATGATATAAAATGTATCATATATATTAAATTATATACTTATCTCTGTCATGCAAGTAGCTCAATTTATGTATTTTTACAACAATATCTGCATGTTCCTCAGATTAAAAAAAATTAGATCTAATCTCCCATAAGGCACCAAACAACCACATGTAACATCAGTTCCCCAGGATCAGACAACCTCTTCTGGCCTTTGCAGGCATTGAATGTACAGATATACACATAAACAAAATATTCCTACATATTGAAAAGAAATAATTAAAGATATATTTATCTAATGAAAAAAGTTTTTAGATGCCAATTATAGTATATCTATTTTTTCTTCTCTTTTCCCTAAGAACACATGGCATAATATGAATGAATGTCCTTTTTAATTTTAATTATTTTGTTTTTCTTGCAAACTTATTTAATAAAAAGTGACATAGTAGTAGATACAGCATTACACTTCAGCAGAAAATGAGAAAATTTTCTAAATGATTATAAGACCTGAGTCCTGTCAATTGGTGAGTCTCTCCTAAACAGCACACATTTTAGCTTTCAGTGATAAGCAGAGTTAGGGAAAAGATCCAGCATATATTCAAATTGTTTAACATTTCATATATGTTTACTCTTCCTATGCTTTAAAACCATCCTCTTTTAAGGAAATCTAGGGATTATATAAAATGCATCAAACGTATTCCCCTCTGTGGCCCAGATACCCAGAATTCTGCTTTGTTGCGTCAGTGTTCCTAAGATCTGCATCATTGTGACCAAGCTATCACTCAAGCAACTCACTGCATCAGTACACAGATGTCTCCCTCTTCACTTCTCCCTCTCTCTCTTTTTCTGTCCCCTCCCCCTCTCATCTTTCTCATATAGTCTATAATAAAAATATTTCAAATCACCTCACATTCTTCAGTTCACTACAAATATATATTAAATTCAGTAAGTTAGCTCTCTATGCTATTTTTAGATTTCAATATAACATTTTCATTGAAAGAACTTTAGAGTTTATTAATGTGTTATTAAAATGGAAAAACAAGGCAAAGCAAGATGAGCTTTACCATGAACATAGTCTTCCTCTATGTTTAAAAATAAGATATTACATTTTTTTCTTACATAAACATGCCTGTAGTACGAACATAAGTTAATTACTCTCATTTATTTAAACAGTCTGGCTTGTCTTCATGCTAACATGACTAATCTGTCAATCTTTTGTTCTAGTTGGGAAAATCTATAGCCGGTCTGAGAATTCAGTGGACATTGTTAAGTGTATTAAGTTCTGTAGTGAAAATAAAAATTCTGCTTGAGTTGAGAAAACAAAGAATGGGAACGGATGTTTGTTCTACTGCTTCTTTTTCCTTCCTTCTTTCCTTTCCTTTTCTTTCTTTCTGAAAATCAACTTTCCTTTCTTCCTTCCTTCTTTCTTCCCTTCCTCCTCCTCCTCCCCCTTCTTCTTTTCATTCTCTCTCCTCCCCCTGTTCCTCCCTTTCCTATTCTTATTCTTTTATTCTTATTCTTATTCTTATTACCATTCTCATTCTTATTTTCGTTCTTTCTTCTTGGAGATTCAATTCTGATAATTTATTTGCTGCTTTTACAGCTTCTTCTTTTGGACTGGACTCAGATTTAGAAGTAGAAGCTCTCAGTAAGAATTACTGATATCTTTTGGAATTTTGTTCCTGCCTTGTTCTTTGACTTCTTTCATTCTCTTGGCCAAAGTTTAGTATATTCTGCATCTTCCTTATTTTTCTTAGTGTATTGTTTCTTTAGAACGCTATGTTGGTAGTTACGTTGCAGGACACATGGCATAACATGACGTTGAATATTTGGTGCTTTGGTTCTAGATGTTTTACCTTCCATGCTTAAGGGCATTCTGACAACATATCATTTGAAAACATCTCTTTTAGAAAGACTGAAAAATGTGGATTCTGCTAGCTCCTGGGGCTCCAAAGCACTGTTATCTATCAGTCCAGGAATATCTTTGTCTCTCTATTTCACAATAACCAAGTTGAGAACACTTAGTTTGCCATCCACAGTACATCTCTGAACAGATCTGTGCATCTTCTCTTCAGTTTTTCTTGGTTGATAACAGGAAATGTCCCCTACTCAATAGCATATTCACTCGGCTGGTGGGTCAAGACCCCTTGCTTCATATGAAAACTTTGTTTGTAATTCCAACCACAGATTTGAACCAGAGAACACTTCCACTTTTTCTTCTGGATATTTTCAGCAGCTGTGATGGCTATGTGTTTCTCATAGAATGTAGAAATATGCATTCATCTCCCACATCAATCATATTCTGACAGCTGGTGGCTGTGAAGGAGATATTCACCTTCATGTTGACATGGCTCACCACCTAGAACTTCTCTTACTTCAATTTTCTTGAATTTTACCAGTGTAGAAGTGACAATAATGTGATTCAATAATGGCACAAGAAAAGGGGCTTGAAAAAGTAAATAAATATGTGATTAAAGGTACCTGGATGGAGGAGAGATAGAGGTCGAGATAGAGAAATAGGTAGATAGACAGAGAGACAGTGGAGATGATGACAGAAGAAAGACAGAGATTCTTAATTTTACAAATGGCTGTTTTCTTCATAATGTTTCTTATTAGATTTATTTGAACAAAACCTATGAAAGTGTAAATGGGAAGTTAGTATCAGCCTGATTTGAATAACACTATCACCAGCCCTGTAAGTAAATGATGTATCAAGCATCCTCATTCTACAGCCATTTTTATGGTGGTATCTGCATCCTTAAGTTTTTAATATTCTGTTTACATTTAGTAGAGGATTAATTTTCAAATTTTTATTCATTTCCCATCATAATGTATCATATACTCTTAGCTCATTTTTCACAGTCCCTTTTAGAAGACATTCGCTAGTTTTGTTAAGAGGTATTGTATGTAAAGGCTGTCAACGTCACTTATGAACCCACATGCATATGAGCCTCCTTCTTACATCGTGTTTCACACTCTGGTGACTTAATCACCTGTCACTTTTCTCCTAATTCATACTGTGTCTACAATGAATTTACAGGTCACCTAGCTTGTCTTCATAAGGGACTGTGTAATTGGATTTATTCACTTGTTCCATTTATGTCCATGTTTATTTACTTAGAACTCCACAATGCTGCATAAAAACTGATTATTTCAATATAATGCTTAAATATACCTTTTATATAGACATGCATATTTTATTCACATATTATAAGAATAATCCTAATCTCACCAACAGTTAAAATGAAAAATTTAATGTGTTACTTATAACTAATACACATCAGTAGGTTTGTTTTTTAATGATGAAACTAACTTTAATTAAGTATGGTCACATCAGTTAAATGCTAAATTTATAAAATAAGCTACAGGAAGAAAGAGTTACTCTTCCGAAAATAAATATTTGAAACATCAGTGTAGAAGTTAGAGTGTAATACTTATTTAGTGCAGTGGAAACTTCCTGGAATCTATGAGGTTGACCCTAGTGATGACTCCTAGCAATGAAGGACAAGGAGTCTGGACTGGCTGTTTTTTTGTGGCAAGGCAAGGATTCCAGTTGTGGGACTGGGTTAGACTCCTTTGAGTTGTTGGCCTAGGGGATCCCATGGAGATCCACAAACAACCCAGACTGATGCTAGGACAGAGGGTCACTCTCCATAAAATTACTGAGGTGGGCATTGCAAGGACAACATCCAAACAACCTATTGAACATAGAGAAGTCAAGCTGGTGCCCAAGTGGAGCCTTCACCCCTACATTCCACTCTTTTTGGTGTGTGAAGGTACTCTGCAGGCTACAGAAAGAGAAACTCGGACACAAATATAGCCATAAAACCTTTGACCTCCAATTGTCCTGATTGCAGTGGGACAATGGTTACACAGAATTGTGAGAGTGGCCAACCAATGTCTACTTTAATTTGAGGGTTATAGCATGAGAGGGCACCCATGCACTATATTGTGTGGATGGCCAAAAACCTGAGACTAGACAGCAAGGAAACCTAGAGTAGAATCAGGTTAAATATGAGGGCTTTTGCCTTGTCTTATTGCAACTTATATTGTCATTTTGGTTGTTGACTTTTGGAGGTCTGTGTTGTGGGATATTTGATAGCAGTATACAACTCCAACACTGTGTTAATAAAATCAAACTTGGATCAGGGGGTGAAGCCAGTGACTAGTTGACAGGAATTATCCATAGAGAGTACAGAAGAGCCAGAAATACAGATAGAGAGATGAACAGGTAGGAATAGGGAGGGACTTAGAGATTCACAGGCCTTTTTGGTTTTGGAGGAGTCAAGCAACACTCTCTTGCTAGGTAGCCAGCCAAAGAGGACAGTCATCTGGTTGTTTCTCTGATCTAGCAGATTTTCACCCAAACATCTGAATCCCAAGTCTTTCTTGGTAAATAGAACAACTTAGTTAAAAACAACATTTGGTGCCCAACATGGGGCACAGCAATAATGGCAGAGAAGTCACACCAGCCAGCACCACTGCAGTGGCTGCCTAGGCCTCTCTGCAAGCACTCACAGCAGTCAACTACTGCTCACAGTGACTGTGGAAAGCAGCCTCAGCAAAGTCCCCAGAAGTAGGGATGAGAGGCACAGCTGCCAAAGGCTCAATTCTCACCAATTCCAAGGGGGTGGAGCCAGCTACCCATGCCATGCCAAATGAAGCCATAAAAAGAACCTGGAGGTGTACATAATAAGGGCTTTGCAACATTTTCCTGGAGTCAAGGTACACAGAAAGCCAGATACAGACTGAGAAAACATCTTAACAGGTATCGACACTTGAAAATGTCATTAGGTGTGGAAGAAAGAAAAGAAAATGGCAGAGACAGTCATAGAAAAATAGTTTAAAAATTTTAAAGTCATATCTTTAAAGAGCTAATAAAGAATTTAAAAAGAATTAGCCACGTAAGGATGGAAAATTGTAACACAAATCTTAAACAGTCTTATTAATTAAAAAAAAAAAAAAACAGTGCCAGCTATTGGGGTAACTTCTGAAAGATCAGAGAG
The DNA here is from genome assembly GCF_949786415.1 of Peromyscus eremicus. Lineage (NCBI taxonomy): Eukaryota > Metazoa > Chordata > Mammalia > Rodentia > Cricetidae > Peromyscus > Peromyscus eremicus. Next base: position 41,979,210 of record NC_081428.1, on the reverse strand, counting down.
ACAGAATAAGCCACAGCTAACCTCACCTTGCCAACTTCTCAGCTGATCATGTTTCCTCAAACTAGAAGCCTCTGAGTCCTCATCTGAATGGATCTCAGCTGAACTTCTGCTAAAAAGCTAAAAGCTTAAAAGCTTAAAAAGCCTCTAGTTACTGGTCCTCAAAACTTATGTACCTTTCTACTTCCTACCATCACTTCCTGGGATTAAAGGTGTGTGTCCTTCCAAAGCAAAGACATGAGATCTCAAGTGCTGGGATTAAAGATGTGTGCCACCACACCTGGCCCTGTTCTTAGTGTGGCCTTGAACTCACAGAGATCCAGTGGGATCTGTAGCATGAATCTTAAAGAGTCTTATTAATAAAAACAAACCTGGAGCCAGGTATTGGGGCAAATGCTGGAAGTTCAGAGAAGCAGAACAAGCCACAGCTACCTCACCTCATCATTTTCTCAGCTGATCCTGTTTCCTCAGACTGGAAGCTTCTGAGTACTTATCCAAATGAATCTCAGCTGAACTGCTTCTCAAAAGTCTGAATGCTTAACCAGCTAAAAGCTTCTAGTTTCTGGTCTTCACCCTTATATATCTTTCTGCTTTCTGCCTCACTCCCTGGGATTAAAGGCTCACTTTCTGGGATCAAAGGCATGAGTCACCATGCCTTGCTGTTTCAATGTGGCCTTTTTGTCACTGGAATGCTAGGATTAAAGGTGTGTGCTACCACTGCCTATCCTCTATGTTTAATATTATGGCTGTTCTCTTCTCTGACCCCAGATAAGTTTATTAGCATGCACAATATTTTGGGGAACACAATACCACCACAGGGATCTCTGCCTCCAGAATGCTAGGATTAAAGGAGTGTGCTACCACTATGTAAACCCATGTTTAATATAGTGCCTGTTCTGTTCTCTGGCACTCAGATAAGTTTATTGGGGTACACAATATATCAACCACAGAAAATACCATAACACAATGTGTCAGAGTCCTATATAGTGCATTATTTACTTTAAATTTTTAAATGCTACTAACAAACTACAACAGCTGCTGAGAGACATCTGTTAGAAAAAAAACTACAAAATTAAATCATCTTATGTATTTTTAAGGATATCTTAACTTCAGAATGGAAGTCAGAAAATGTGTTGCATTGGGGGTGAGGTTATGCCTTTGTTTCCACAGGAAATGAAAAGCTATGGCCTTCTTCAAAATGAATACAGATCAGATTTCACCAGGAAATACCTCATGAAAATCTTGACTGTAGACATGAAAAAAGAAACCAAGAAAAACTACAAGACAAGAAACATATAGGCTAATCCTTGTATGTAGAAACAGCTCTGAGACTGGATGAGACTGGATAAATCTTGTTAGCTACATTCTTTCATATGGCATGGATGGATATTTATATTGCAGTTTCATTATGCAGTAAAAGCAGACTTATAAAGTTGACAGATGCCTTTTACCTGCTCAAATATAGAGCAGAGAATCATCTTTAGCTGATTTGTGTATACTACACATTCCATACTTGTGTTAATGCAGGTATGTATGTTACATTTAAAAGTTTGTGTGTTTCCAAAACAAAAGGACTAGACATCAATGGAGACTACTTCTAGCTACTAGTCCAGGTGATCCAACCTCTCAGAATGCCTCTTTTGCAGTTTCCTCAAAAACTCTGCTTCCAGAACAACTTCAAATCAACCATCCAAGAGGATCCAGATTTACAGACTACTCCAGCCATGATTTCAGTTAATTCTTGCACTTTCCCATGACATGGAAACTGAACAAATGATACAGCTAGTCTCAAAGGACCTGACCATTTTCTCAATTTTCTCAGGGTCCCCAAAAGATGCCATTGCCCCCAGATAGCAGATATAAATTTTAAGAAAATAACACCCACATACCCAAAGGGTGGAGTGGGTGGGTTTTGGTCATTGTGTGGTTATGGATGCTTGTCTTGCATTAAGGGTGGTTGGTTGCAAGTTATTATTGGTCATGGTCAGGGAGGAAGCTAAGCAAAGAAGGTTAGAATCAGGGAACTTTTTCTAAAAAGAGAATAAAAGGTATATAGGAATGGTAGGATAAAAAGGTAGATTACTGAATCTACTATAAAGCAACTACTAGTCTTAAACATTTTATGTTGGTATGGATTTTTGTATATTGATAGAAACTTAAGCTTATTTTTATTATAACATACTGTATAATTATTTCTACCTTTGTTTAATGTATTGTACCTATGCAGCTCATATAAAAATGCAATGTAAAGTTCTATTCCCTGAAAGCTATTATTGCAAACTGTTTAGGATAATTAAGAAATTCAGGTTAGTAGTCAGTCATCTATAACAATCAAACTTTTCATGTTAGGTATGTTTTCAAGGTTAAACAGATATATTTTAGATAGGTAGGTGGTCTTCAAACACTTCAGAGACCTATATAATATGACATTTATAATGTCTTAAAGTAAGTCTTATTATAACACTGAGATATGTAAGTTCCTGGCAGCACAAATCTACTTCAGAGAAGATGATGGGCATCAATGAACCTCCATATGATTTTCTTTCAATGTGGCAATGTTAGCCACTGGGCAAGAAACTGCCCTTGCCTCAACTGCTGACAGTATACTATCTAAATTGGACAAGCTGAAAACAAAGGAATTTGACTACCAAACTGCAAAGACAAGGTATGCTAGCCCTTCAAAATTCCTGCTTCACAATAAAGTCTGTCAGATATTCTAGCCCTGTAGACTAAAAATGGATGCACCAACATTGCAGAGGAATCTTGGGTGACTGTCAAGGTAGCCAGCTGTCTCTGTCATTTCTATAGTTTTGAAAGTTGTTTGTTCTGCAGTTCCTCTTTATTCAGGTACTATTTTATCCTTCTTAGGTACCTAATTAGGGTTGAAGACTATACAGTTATGCCATTTTCTTTCTTACCAAATTCAGAAAAGAATCTTACATAAGAGATGTAAAATTTGTAAGTTTGAGAGACATAAATTTTAAGTTGTTTATCTATAAAAATGTTTTAAGATCTAAAAGGATATTTTTAGGCTGGTACTACAAGTTATAATAAAAAGTAGTTTTGGTATAAAACTTTGGACTCACCAAGATAGGAAAAATAATAGAGTATTTTCTCTAAATTCTACAAATACAAATGGACTGGACATTGTGACTGTAATTCTTACCTGATAATTGTAATTAGTGTATATAGTTTTACTGTGGTAGAGTTAAAACCGTTCCTTTTTATTTAGACAAAAGGAGGGAATGTTGGAGGATATTTGATCACACTATGAACACCCAAGACTATGTTAATAAAATCAGCGTTTGAGCAGGGTGCCAACCTAGTGACTAGTTGATAGGAATTAGCCATAGTGATTATGGAGGAGCTAGATATATAAATAGAAAGACACACAAGAAGAAGTAGGGAGTAAATTAGATATTCATGGGTCTTTTGGGTTTAGAATGAATGGGGAGAAACTCTATGGATGGGTCACTAGCCAAAAAGAAAGGTCAGCTGGTTGCTTCTTGGCTTCTCTGATCTAGTAGGTTTTTTTTTTTGTTTTTGTTTTTGTTTTTCGAGACAGGGTTTCTCTGTGTAGCTTTGCGCCTTTTCCTGGAACTCACTTGGTAGCCCAGGCTGGCCTCGAACTCACAGAGATCCGCCTGGCTCTGCCTCCCGAGTGCTGGGATTAAAGGCGTGTGCCACCACCGCCCGGCTTCTAGTAGGTTTTCAACACCAACATCTCTCTTCAAAGTCTTTATTTGTAAATAGAATTATGAGACTTAGTTAAAAATAACAGGTCTGCTCCTTTCTAAAGAGAAAAGGAGGGGGAGTTGCAGTTGGAAGTGTTCCTGTGTCCCGGCCAGCCGGCAGTTGGGACAAATCTAACCTACTTGCATCCCCCAAGTAAACACATAGAGGCTTATATTATTTTATAACTGCTCATCCATTAGCTCAGGCTTATTATTGACTAGCTCTTACACTTAAATTAACCCATAATTCTAATCTAT